>NC_069499.1:389365477-389585477 GCF_027579735.1 Bombina bombina
CTTTCAGTTCTTCAGGGGGTTCCGTTTGAACCCTTACATTCCGTTGATATTAAGTTATTATCTTGGAAAGTTTTGTTTTTAGTTGCGATTTCTTCTGCTAGAAGAGTCTCAGAATTATCTGCTCTGCAGTGTTCTCCTCCTTATCTGGTGTTCCATGCAGATAAGGTGGTTTTACGTACTAAACCTGGTTTTCTTCCAAAAGTTGTTTCTAACAAAAACATTAACCAGGAGATTATCGTACCTTCTCTGTGTCCGAAACCAGTTTCAAAGAAGGAACGTTTGTTGCACAATTTGGATGTTGTTCGCGCTCTAAAATTCTATTTAGATGCTACAAAGGATTTTAGACAAACATCTTCCTTGTTTGTTGTTTATTCAGGTAAAAGGAGAGGTCAAAAAGCAACTTCTACCTCTCTCTCTTTTTGGATTAAAAGCATCATCAGATTGGCTTACGAGACTGCCGGACGGCAGCCTCCCGAAAGAATCACAGCTCATTCCACTAGGGCTGTGGCTTCCACATGGGCCTTCAAGAACGAGGCTTCTGTTGATCAGATATGTAGTGCAGCGACTTGGTCTTCACTGCACACTTTTACCAAATTTTACAAGTTTGATACTTTTGCTTCTTCTGAGGCTATTTTTGGGAGAAAGGTTTTGCAAGCCGTGGTGCCTTCCATTTAGGTGACCTGATTTGCTCCCTCCCTTCATCCGTGTCCTAAAGCTTTGGTATTGGTTCCCACAAGTAAGGATGACGCCGTGGACCGGACACACCTATGTTGGAGAAAACAGAATTTATGTTTACCTGATAAATTTCTTTCTCCAACGGTGTGTCCGGTCCACGGCCCGCCCTGGTTTTTTAATCAGGTCTGATAATTTATTTTCTTTAACTACAGTCACCACGGTACCATATGGTTTCTCCTATGCAAATATTCCTCCTTAACGTCGGTCGAATGACTGGGGTAGGCGGAGCCTAGGAGGGATCATGTGACCAGCTTTGCTGGGCTCTTTGCCATTTCCTGTTGGGGAAGAGAATATCCCACAAGTAAGGATGACGCCGTGGACCGGACACACCGTTGGAGAAAGAAATTTATCAGGTAAACATAAATTCTGTTTTTTTGTAAACTTGTGGTATCTGTTCCTCCCGCTGTTGTTTGTGATGAATGTCATGACAAACTTTCTAATGCAGATAATATTTCCTTTAGTAATGTTCCATTACCTGTTGCCGTTCCATCAACATCTAATACTCAGGAGGTTCCTGTTAACATAAGAGATTTTGTTTCTAAATCTATTAGGAAGGCTATGTCTGTTATTCCTCCTTCCAGTAAACGTAAAAAGTCTTTTAAAACTTCTCATTTTTCAGATGAATTTTTAAATGAACATCATCTTTCTGATTCTGTTTCTGATAATGATTTTTCTGGTTCAGAGGATTCTGTTTCAGAGATTGATACTGATAAATCTTCATATTTAAAATGGAATTTATTCGTTCTTTACTTAAAGAAGTCTTAATTGCTTTAGAAATAGAGGAATCTGGTCCTCTTGATACTAAATCTATACGTTTAAATACGGTTTTTAAACCTCCTGTAGTTATTCCGGAAGTTTTTCCCGTCCCTGATGCTATTTCTGAAGTGATTTCCAGGGAATGGAATAATCTGGGTAATTCTTTTACTCCTTCTAAAAGGTTTAAGAAGTTGTATCCTGTGCCATCTGACAGATTAGAGTTTTGGGACAAAATCCCTAAAGTTGATGGGGCTATCTCTACTCTTACTAAACGTACTACTATTCTTACGGCAGATAGTACTTCCTTTAAGGATCCTTTAGATAGGAAAATTGAATCCTTTCTAAGAAAAGCTTACTTATGTTCAGTTAATCTTCTTAGGCCTGCTATATCTTTGGCAGATGTTGCTGCAGCTTCAACTTTCTGGTTGGAGGCTTTAGCACAACAAGTAATAGATCATAATACTCATAGCATTGTTAATCTTCTTCAACATGCTAATAACTTTATTTGTGATGCCATCTTTGATATCATTAGGGTTGATGTCAGGTATATGTCTTTAGCTATTTTAGCTAGAAGAGCTTTATGGCTTAAAACTTGGAATGCAGATATGTCTTCTAAGTCAACTTTGCTTTCCCTTTCTTTCCAAGGGAATAAATTGTTTGGTTCACAGTTGGATTCTATTATTTCAACTGTTACTGGGGGAAAGGAACTTTTTTACCACAGGATAAAAAATCTAAAGGTAAATATAGGGCTGCTAATCGTTTTTGTTCCTTTCGTCACAATAAGGAACAAAAAGCTGATCCTTCCCCTACAGGAACGGTATCAGTTTGGAAACCATCTCCAGTCTGGAATAAATCCAAGCCTTTTAGAAAGCCAAAGCCAGCTCCCAAGTCCACATGAAGGTGCAGCCCTCATTCCAGCTCAGCTGATAGGGGGCAGATTACGATTTTTCAAAGAAATTTGGATCAATTCGATTCACAATCTTTGGATTCAGAACATTGTTTCACAGGGGTACAGAATAGGCTTCAAGATAAGGCCTCCTGCAAAAAGATTTTTTCTTTCTCGTGTTCCAATAAATCCAGTGAAGGCTCAAGCATTTCTGAAATGTTTCAGATCTAGAGTTGGCTGGAGTAATTGTACCAGTTCCAGTTCTGGAACAGGGTCTGGGGTTTTACTCAAATCTATGCATTGTACCAAAGGAGGAGGATTCCTTCAGACCAGTTCTGGATTTAAAAATATTGAATCTTTATGTAAGAATACCAACATTCAAAATGGTAACTATAAGGACTATTCTGCCTTTTGTTCAGCAAGGGCATTATATGTCCACAATAGATTTACAAGATGCATATCTGCATATTCCGATTCATCCAGATCACTATCAGTTTCTGAGATTCTCTTTTCTAGACAAGCATTACCAGTTTGTGGCTCTGCCGTTTGGCCTAGCAACAGCTCCAAGGATTTTTACAAAGGTTCTCGGTGCCCTACTATCTGTAATCAGAGAACAGGGTATTGTGGTATTTCCTTATTTGGACGATATCTTGGTACTTGCTCAGTCTTCACATTTAGCAGAATCTCATACGAATCGACTTGTATAGTTTCTTCGAGAACATGGTTGGAGGATCAATTTACCAAAGAGTCCGTTGATTCCTCAGACAAGAGTAACCTTTTTAGGTTTCCAGATAGATTCAGTGTCCATGACTCGTTAACGGATAAGAGACGTCTGAAATTGGTTTCAGCTTGTCAAAACCTTCAGTCTCAATCATTCCCTTCGGTAGCCTTATGCATGGAAATTCTAGGTCTTATGACTGATGCATCGGACGCGATCCCCTTTGCTCGTTTTCACAGGCGACCTCTTCAGCTCTGTATGCTGAACCAGTGGTGCAGGGATTATACAAAGATATCACAATTAATATCTTTAAAACCGAACACTCTCTGACGTGGTGGACAGACCACCATCGTTTAGTTCAGGGGGCTTCTTTTGTTCTTCCGACCTGTACTGTGATCTCAACAGATGCAAGTCTGACAGGTTGGGGAGCGGTATGGGGGTCTCTGACAGCTCAGGGGGTTTGGGAATCTCAGGAGGCGAGATTACCAATCAACATTTTGGAACTCCGTGCGATTTTCAGAGCTCTTCAGTCGTGCCCTCTTCTAAAGAAAGAGTCGTTCATTTGTTTTCAGACGGACAATGTCACAACCGTGGCATATGTCAATCATCAAGGAGGGAATCCAGCTCCTGTCTAATTTCTGCGGTTCACATCCCAGGTATAGACAATTGGGAAGCGGATTATCTCAGTCGCCAAACATTACATCCAGGCGAATGGTCTCTTCACCCAGACGTATTTCTCCAGATTGTTCAAATCTGGGGACTTCCAGAAATAGATCTGATGGCTTCTCATCTAAACAAGAAGCTTCCCAGGTATCTGTCCAGATCCAGGGATCCTCAGGCGGAAGCAGTGGATGCATTGTCATTTCCTTGGAAGTATCATCCTGCCTATATCTTTCCGCCTCTAGTTCTTTTTCCAAGAGTGATTTCCAAGATTCTAAAGGAGCGTTCGTTTGTTCTGCTGGTGGCTCCAGCATGGCCTCACAGGTTTTGGTATGCGGATCTTGTTCGGATGGCCACTTGCCAACCGTGGACTCTTCCGTTAAGACCAGACCTTCTATCGCAAGGTCCTTTTTTCCATCAGGATCTCAAATCCTTAAATTTGAAGGTATGGAGATTGAACGCTTGATTCTCAGTCATAGAGGTTTCTCTGACTCCGTAATTAATACTATGTTACAGGCTCGTAAATCTGTATCTAGGAAGATATATTATCGAGTCTGGAAGACTTACATTTCTTGGTGTTCTTCTCATCATTTTTCTTGGCATTCTTTTAGAATTCCTAGAATTTTACAGTTTCTTCAGGATGGTTTGGATAAAGGTTTGTCTGCAAGTTCCTTGAAAGGACAAATCTCTGCTCTTTCTGTTCTTTTTCACAGAAATATTGCTAATCTTCCTGATATTCATTGTTTTGTACAGGCTTTGGTTCGTATAAAACCTGTCATTAAGTTTGAATTTGGTTCTGGGGGCTCTTCAAGCTCCTCCGTTTGAACCTATGCATTCGCTGGATATTAAATTACTTTCTTGGAAAGTTTTTGTTTCTTTTGGCTATCTCTTCTGCTAGAAGAGTTTCTGAATTATCTGCTCTTTCTTGTGAGTCTCCTTTTCTGATTTTTCATCAGGATAAGGCGGTTTTGCGAACTTCATTTAAATTTTTTCCTAAGGTTGTGAATTCTAACAACATTAGTAGAGAAATTGTGGTTCCTTCTTTGTGTCCTAATCCTAAGAACTCTAAGGAAAGATCGTTGCATTCTTTGGATGTAGTTAGAGCTTTGAAATATTATGTTGAAGCTACTAAAGATTTCAGAAAGACTTCTAGTCTATTTGTTATTTTTTCTGGTTCTAGGAAAGGTCAGAAGGCCTCTGCCATTTCTTTGGCGTCTTGGTTAAAGTCTTTGATTCATCATGCTTATGTTGAGTCGGGTAGAACTCCGCCTCAAAGGATTACAGCTCATTCGACTAGGTCAGTTTCTACTTCCTAGGCGTTTAGGAATGAAGCTTCTGTTGATCAGATTTGCAAAGCAGCAACTTGGTCTTCTTTGCATACTTTTACTAAATTCTACCATTTTGATGTGTTTTCTTCTTCTGAAGCAGTCTTTGGTAGAAAAGTTCTTCAGGCAGCTGTTTCAGTTTGATTCTTCTGCTTATAATTTCAGTTTTTTTCATTTTAAGATTTAAAACTTTGTTTGGGGTGTGGATTATTTTTCAGCGGAATTGGCTGTCTTTATTTTATCCCTCCCTCTCTAGTGACTCTTGCGTGGAAGATCCACATCTTGGGTATTCTTTATCCCATACGTCACTAGCTCATGGACTCTTGCCAATTACATGAAAGAAAACATAATTCATGCAAGAACTTACCTGATAAATTCATTTCTTTCATATTAGCAAGAGTCCATGAGGCCCACCCTTTTTGTGGTGGTTATGATTTTTTTGTATAAAGCACAATTATTCCAATTCCTTATTTTTTATGCTTTCGCACTTTTTTCTTATCACCCCACTTCTTGGCTATTCGGTAAACTGATTTGTGGGTGTGGTGAGGGGTGTATTTATAGGCATTTTGAGGTTTGGGAAACTTTGCCCCTCCTGGTAGGAATGTATATCCTATACGTCACTAGCTCATGGACTCTTGCTAATATGAAAGAAATGAATTTATCAGGTAAGTTCTTACATAAATTATGTTATTTTAAGACTAACATAATGTGATTACAAGGTGATTGCAGTTTCTTTTAATGCAAGCTTTAACTGTTTTTCTTTCTAATGACACGATGAGTCCACAGATCATCTTATGACTAATGGGATATATCACTCCTGCCTAGCAGGAGGCGGCAAAGAGCACCACAGCAAAGCTGTTAAATATCACCTCCCTTCCCTCCCACCCCAGTCATTCTATTTGCCTATGTTAGAACAAGGAAGTGGTAAAGTTAGGTGTTAGAAGATTTTATTTTTTTAATTAGTGCAGGATTGTGCTGCTTTGTCCTAGGGTGTAGCTGTAATCCACATCAGTCTCTCTTCAGTAGAGCGGTGGTGGCTTTAGAGCAATGGGAACTTGTGGGACATAATTCTCACTGCGCCTCCCTTATACTGATGCTGCCCTAACTCTGGAAGCCTGAGTAAAATTACTCAGTCTTTATCCTTTTTTTCCCACAGGCCCATGTGAGGGAGAGGACCTCTCAAACCTGGTGATCTGCCTTGCTGTCTGGCAGATTGAGGAGGTAAGTGCTGACTTTGATTTTTTTCTGGGGTAATGAAAGGAGAAGACTCAGGAAAAAATTTGGGCACTTTATTTTACAATGATGGGACACATACATAAAGGTCTCAGAAGGATTTTGGGCTCTTTATTATACCGGCATAAATTCTCCTGTAGAGGAGACCATATGCAGACAGCTGGATGCAGGCACTGGGGCTTAGTTACTTGGCTCTGGGGTTTTGGTGGTTTCTCGTCTCCTGGCGGTGTTATTTTTAAAAACAATATGCCACCCGTAAGATTACTTTCTTTAAGATGCCCACGAGGGGCGGAGCTATGGGAGGCGGCAATTGAGTTGCACGCGCAACTTCTCCATCACTTCCTAGTCTGGAAGGAAGGAGAATACAACTTCATTTTCAGTGACACATGCTTTTCAAGAGAGGAATGAGTTTCTAGGACCGGAGACCGGTCTTTCATTACTTCTACTGAGTTCCGGGTCTGTTGCTAGAAGGGACGACTTCTGACAGTGAGAGCCGGTATAAGCAGGGCAGGTAGACACCTCAGCAAAGTCTGCTGAGGTTAGAGGTGTTCTGCAAGATTTATTTATTTTTAATTTATTAACTTTATTTTACAAAAATAAGAAAGAAAAAAGAAAACACCATACAATAACAACACAATACAATACATAAAAACAAACATAATCATCAAAGATTTGTTGGTAGTATCCCAAAAACAAAAAACATAAAAAAAAAACATTGTTCATAATCCTCCAATTCAGTAACCTGGATTAATCTAATCCTTCCATGCCTCTCCTCTCCTTATGTCTGAAAAGATTAATAAGTTAGTTTAAATTTTCTGCAGATGAAAAAGTGAATAAAGTTAAAAAGTTATGGTTTAAAATTTAAAGTGACAGTAACGTTTTGTTAATTTTATATTAAAAATTTGAGTTTATTTGTTATCTTGATCCATTGTGATTCAAAATGGACTAAGAGGCTTTGCAAAATGTCAATTGTTCTTTGTTTTGATGCCAATGTGGAACCACCAATCCCTTTCTGTTCCTACTATATTGAGAACACTTTAACTTATAGAGAGAAACTTTTTTTCTGAGCCAACATTTTCGAAGGCGGATGTTGTTCAGGAGTCTGACAATGTTCAATATATGCCGCAGCTTTCTCCTCAAGCGTTCCAAATTTTACCGCCCACACATGCAGTGCCCTGCACTTTCTTTGTAACTCCTACTGGAGTTACTTTTGCAAGACATTGCTTCCCTTTTGTCTTCTGCAGTTTCTGATGCATTGTCTGCTTTTCCCATATTGCAGGGAAAACGTAAGAGGAAAATTAATCATTCAGTAAGCAAGGTTTCTGACGCAGTTGTTGCTGTTTCGAATGCCCCCTCCCAGAAACCTGAGGAGGAGGATACTTTGGTAGCATCTGAAGGGGAAATTTCAGATTCTGACAGTGTAATTCCTCTTGCTGATAATGAAGTTGTATCTTTCAGGTTTAAGCTAGAACACCTCGTTCTGTTACTCAAGGAGGTTTTAGCTACATTGGATGACGGCGACACTATGGTCGTAGTTAATCCTAAGAAATCCAGTAAGCTAAATAAATATTTTGATGTACCTTCCTAGGTAGAGGTTTTTCCAGTACCAGACCGAGCTTCTGAGATCATCGCTAAAGAATGGGAGAGACCGGGTATCCCTTTTTCTCCATCTCCTATATTTAAAAGTTTCCCATAGCGGACTCTATCAAGGAGGCTTTGCAAACCGTAACCACTCTGGCCAAGAGAACTACTATCCTTATAGAAGATATTTGTGCCTATCAAGGAGGCTTGGCAAACAGTAAGCACTCTGGCCAAGAGAACTACTATCCCTATAGAAGATAGTTGTGCCTTTAAAGATCCTATGGACAAAAAATTAGAGGGGTTACTCAAGAAGATGTATGCACATCAAGGTTTACAATGGAAACCTGCTGTGTGCATTGCTACCGTCACTAGTGCGGCAGCATATTGGTTTGATGCGTTGTCTGATGCTATTCGGACAGACACTCCCCTTGATGAAATTCAGGATAGGATAAAAGCCCTTAAGTTGGCTAATTCCCTTATTACTTATGCTTCCCTACAGGTTATCAAACTGGGAGCAAAGATTTCAGGTTTTGCTGTTCTAGCCCGCAGAGCCTTATGGTTAAAACCTTGGTCTGCAGATGTGTCGTCTAAGTCTAAACTTTTAGCGATTCCTTACAAAGGGAAGACCTTGTTTGGACTGGGCTTGACGGAAATTATCTCTGATATTGCGGGAGGAAAGGGTCATCTTCTCCCTTAAGATAAGGGAAATTCTTCCTCTTCTCTTCCAAGCAAAAACAGTCTAAACCTTCCTGGAGACCTAATCAGTCTTGGAACAAGGGAAAACAATCCAAGAAGCCTTCTGTTAAATCAGCATGAAGGGCCTGCCCCCGATCCGGGCCCGGATCTTGTAGGGGGCTGGCTTTCCTTCTTCACTCAAGCTTGGGTTTGAGATGTTCAGGATCCCTGGGCAGTAGACATAGTGTCCCAGGGATACAAACTAGAGTTCAAAAATTCTCCTCCCAGAGGCAGATTTCTGCTTTCAAGATTATCTGTAGACCAGACAAAAAGAGAGGCGTTCTTACACTGTGTACAGGACCTCTCTGACCTGGGAGTTAAAGTTCCTGTTCCGATGCAGGAACGGGGTCTGGGGTTTTACTCCAATCTGTTCGTGGTTCCCAAAAAGGAGGGATTCTTCAGACCAATTTTAGATCTCAAGAGTCTAAACAAATTCCCCAGAGTACCGTCCTTCAAGATGGAAACTATTCGTTCCATTCTTCCGTTGGTCCAAGAGGGTCAATTTATGGCAAGGGTGGATTTAAAGGACACGTACCTGCATGTTCCCAGTCACGGGGATCATCACAAGTTTCTAAGGTTTGCATTTCTAGACAAACACTTCCAATTTGTGGCTCTTCCTTTCGGCCTTGCCACACCTCCCAGAATTTTCTCAAAAGTTCTGGGATCCCTGTTGGCGGTGCTCTGATTACGGGGCATATTGCAGTTGCTCCCTATCTGGACGACATCCTGGTCCAGGCACCAACCTTTCAACAAGCAAGGTCCCACACAGAAATGTTATCTTTCTTACGATCTCACGGATGGAAGGTAAATTTGGAAAAGAGCTCCTTAGTTTCAAATACAAGTAACTTTCTTGGGAACCATAATAGATTCCCTATCATTGAAGATTTTTCTGACAGAAGTAAGGAAATCAAAGATTTTCGATTCTTGCCTAGCGCTTCAGTCCGCTCCTCGGCCATCAGTGGCTCAGTGCATGGAGGTAATTGGGCTGATGGTGGCAGCAATGGACATCATCCCGTTCGTTCGTTTCCACCTCAGACCTCTGCAGTTAAACATGCTCAGTCAATGGAACGGAGATTATGCGGATTTGTCTCCACAAATATAGCTGGAGCAGGAGACAAGGGATTCTTTTATTTAATGGTTGTCTCAAGATCATCTCTCCCAGGGAACCTGCTTTCGCAGACCCTCTTGGGTGATTGTGACAAGACGCCAGCCTTCTAGGATGGGGAGCAGTCTGGGGCTCTCTAAAGGAGCAGGGAACTTGGACTCAGTCAAAGTCTATTCTGCCCATAAACATTCTGGAGCTGAGAGCAATCTTCAATGCTCTTCTGGCCTGGCCACAGTTAGCTTCGGCCCAGTTTATCAGGTTCCAGTTGGACAACATAACTTAAGTGGCTTACATCAACCATCAGGGAGGAACGCAGAGTTCCTTAGCCATGACAGAGGTAGCCAAGATAATTTAGTGGGCGGAGACCCACAATTGTTTGTCGGCGATCCACATCCCAGGGGTGGACAACAGGGAGGTGGACTTCCTGAGCAGACAGACCTTTCTCCCGGGGGAGTGGGGACTCCATCCGGAAGTGTTTTCCTGCCTGATTCTCTAATGTGGTCAGCCGGAATTGGCTCTCATGGCATCTTGGCAGAATGCCAAGCTTCCAAGATACGGGTCGATGTCCAAGGGACACTCAGGCTGGCGGTTCCTTGGAATTTCAGTCTTGCATACCTATATCCTCCGTTCTTCTTTGGGTCATTGCTCGAATCAAGCAGGAGAGGGCGTCAGTGATCCTCATTGCACTAGCATGGCCTCGCAGGATTTGGTATACAGATCTGGTGGACATGTCATCTCTTCCACATTGGAGACTTCTGTTGAGGAAGGACCTTCTAATTCAAGGGCCCTTTCTTCATCCAAATCTAGTTTCTCTGAAGCTGGCTACTTGGAGATTGAACGCTTAATTTTATCCAAGCGGGGATTTTCGGAAACGGTCATAGAGACCATGATTCAGGCTCGTAAACCTGTGACTAGAAAGATTTACCACAAGATATGATGTAAATATCTATTTTGGTGTGAATCCAAGGGCTACTCTTGGAGTAGAGTTAGGATTCCTAGAATTCTGGTTTTTCTCCAAGATGGTTTGGAGAAGGGCTTATCGGCAAGTTCGCTAAAGGGTCAAATATCTGCCTTGTCTATTTTGTTACATAAACGTCTGGCAGACGTTCCAGACATGCAGTTGTTTTGTCAGGCCTTGGTCAGGATCAGGCCTGTGTTCAAACCAGTTACTCCTCCCTTGAGTTTTAATATAGTTTTTCAAGGGGCTCCGTTTGAGCCTATGCATTCCTTAGATATTAAGTTGTTATCTTGGAAAGTTTTTTGTTTCTTGTTGCTATTTCATCTGCTTGTAGAGTGTCAGAGCTCTCAGCATTACAGTATGTCACCTTACCTTATTTTTCATTCGGATAAGGTAGTTTTACGTACAAAGTTAGAGTTTCTCCCTAGTTTCTGACCAGAACATTAATCAGGAGATTGTGGTTCCCTCAGTATGTCTGAATCCTTCTCAGAAGGAACGGCTTCCACACAATTTAGACGTTGTACGTGCTCTAAAATTTTACTTACAGACGACTAAGGATTTTCGTCAGTCTTCTGCTTTGTTTGTGGTTTTCTCGGGAAAACGTAAGGGGCAGAAAGCTACGGCTACTTCTCTTTCTTTTTGACTGAAGAGTATCATACGTTTTGCCTATGAAACTGCTGGACAGCAAACCTCCAGAGAGAGTTACGGCTCATTCCACAAGAGCTGTTACTTCCTTATGGGCATTCAAAAGTGAAGCTTCTGTGGAACAGTTTTGCAAGGCTGCAACTTGGTCCTCTCTTCACACTTTTTTAAAATTCTATAGATTTGATACTTTTGCCTCCGCTGAGGCCGCTTTTGGTAGAGAGGTTCTTCAAGCAGTGATGCCTTTCCGTTTAGGTTCCCTGTCTTGTCCCTCCCTTATCTGTGTACTCTAGCTTTGGTATTAAATCACATTAGTAATTAGATGATCCGTGGACTCATCGTGTTATTAGAAAGAAAAGAAAATTTATTTTTCTTGACACGATGAGTCCACGGCTCGCCCTGTTCTTAAGACAGGTTGTTGGTATGTTATAAACTTCAGACACCTCTGCACCTTGTTGCTTCTTTTCTCTCCTTTACTTCAGTCGAATGACTGGGGTGGGATGGAAGGGAGGTGATATTTAACAGCTTTGCTGTAGTGCTCTTTGCCGCCTTTGGGCAGGAGTGATATATCCCATTAGTAATTAAGATGATCCGTGGACTCGTCATGTCAAGAAAGAAATACATTTATCAGGTAAGCATAAATTTTCTTTTCTCTTGTAAGATGTATCGAGTCCACGGATTCATCCTTTACTTGTGGGATATTCTCCTTCCCAACAGGAAGTGGCAAAGAGAGCACACAGCAGAGCTGTCCATATAGCTCCCCCTCTAGCTCCACACCCCAGTCATTCTCTTTGCCGGCTCTAAGCAATCGGAAGGGTAAAGTGAATGTGGTGTTAGAATTGTAGTTTTTATTTTCTACAAGCAAGAGTTTGTTATTTTAAATGGTACCGGTGTGTACTATTTACTCTCTAGCAGAAAGGAGGTGAAGATTTCTGCAGGGAGGAAGATGATTTTAGCATGTTGTACCGGTAACTAAAATCCACTGCTGTTCCCACACAGGACTGAGGAGTACAAGAGAACTTCAGTTGGGGGAACGGTTTGCAGGTTAGGCTGCAATAAGGTATGTTCAGTCATTTATTTCTAGACAATACTGTGATAATGCTAGAAAAGACTGTTAATATCCCCATGAGGGAAGGGTAAGCTGTATTCAGAGACTAAGTATGGAATTTCAAGCTTACATAGCAGGGCTAGTTTATGCTGGTTGACACTACTCAGGGCAAACGGTTTTTATTGAAAATATCGTTTTTTGAGACACTTTGAAGGTTCCTTTGGGTTTCTTTCAGGGGTTGTTATCCACATGGCTATTACTAAAACACTTGGGAGTGTTTCTTTAGGACTCACAAGCACCGGAGTGAGGTGGGAGGGGCCTAATTTTGCGCCTCAGATGCGCAGTTATATTGACTAGAAGCTCAGGCTGTTTTCACATGGAGGGTCCTGCTGCAGTTTGAGGGCCTATAATAAGCTTTTTCCCCACAAACCTGGTTCCTAAGGGAAGGTAGGGCCACAGCAGAGCTGTGGCAAGGTGCTGAAGTTTTTTTTAACCGTTTTTTTTGCTTACTTTCTATCCGGTTTGGGCATTAAGGGGTTAATCATTTTTATTGCTAGTGTTGCAATCTTACTAATGCTTTAGGTACATACTGTAAAAATTTCGAAAAGTTTGCTGCATTTTTTCACTGTTTTGCAAAATTGTGTGCCTTTTTTATCTCTTAAAGGCACAGTAACGTTTTTTTCAAAGTGTGTTTTTACTGGATTAAAGTGATTTCCAAGCCTGTTTGTACTACTACTAGTCTGTTAAACATGTCTGTCACCAAGGAAAATCCTTGTTCAATGTGTTTAGAAGCCATGGTGGAACCCCCTCTCAGAATGTGTCCCACTTGTACTGATATGTCTATACACTTTAAAGAACATATTGTTGCACTTAAAAATGTGGCCCAAGATGATTCTCAGACAGAAGGTAACGAGGTTAGCCCGTCAACCTCTCCCCAAGTGTCACAACCAGTTACGCCCGCTCAAGCGACGCCTAGTACCTCTAGTGCATCTAATTATTTTACCTTGCAAGACTTGGCGGCAGTTATGAATAATACCCTATCAGTGTTCTTATCTAAACTGCCCGTGTTACCTGCAAAGCGCTATAGCTCTGTTTTAGGAACAGATATTGAGCATTCTGACGCTTTAGTAGCCGTATCCGATATACCCTCACAACACTCTGAAGTGGGGGCGAGGGATGTGCTGTCTGAGGGAGAAATTTCCGATTCAGGAAAGGTTTCTCCTCAGACAGATTCAGATACGTTGGCTTTTAAATTTAAACTAAAACACCTCCGCGTACTGCTCAGGGAGGTATTAGTTACTCTGGATGACTGCGACCCTATGGTGGTTCCAAAGAAATTGTGTAAAATGGACAAGTACCTAGAAGTTCCTGTTTACACTGATGTGTTCCCGGTCCCTAAGAGGATTGCGGATATCGTTACTAGGGAGTGGGATAGACCAGGTATTCCCTTTGTTCCCCCTCCTGTTTTTAAGAAAACGTTCCCCATATCTAACCCCATGCGGGACTCGTGGCAGACGGTCCCTAAGGTGGAGGGAGGGGGCTGTTTCTTCACTTGCTAAACGCACAACCATACCAATTAAAGACAGTTGTGCTTTTAAAGACCCTATGGATAAAAAAATTAGGATTTACTTATGAAAATTTTTGTTCAACAAGGTTTTCTTCTCCAACCTATTGCGTGCATTGTTCCTGTAACTACTGCAGCTGCTTTCTGGTTCGAGGCGCTGGAAGATGCGCTCCAGACGGAGACCTCATATGAGGACATTGACAGAATTAAAACTCTTAAGCTGGCTAATTCTTTTATCACAGCTGCCGCTTTCCAACTAGCTAAGTTAGCGGCAAAGAATTCAGGTTTTGCCATTTTAGCGCGCAGGGCTCTATGGCTAAAGTCCTGGTCGGCCGATGTGTCGTCAAAATCCAAACTCTTGAACATCCCTTTCAAAGGAAAAACCCTCTTCGGGCCTGAATTGAAAGAGATTATTTCAGAAATCACTGGGGGAAAAGGCCATGCTCTCCCTCAGGACAAGTCCTTTAAGATAAAGAACAAACAAAATAATTTTCGTTCCTTTCGGAATTTCAGGAGCGGTCTCGCTTCATCCTCCCCTGCTACAAAGCAAGAGGGTAACGCTTCGTAACCCAGGTCAGCCTGGAAACCTTACCAGGGCTGGAACAAGGGTAAACAGGCCAAACAGCCTGCAGCTGCCTCCAAGACAGCATGATGGGGTAGCCCCAGATCCGGGACCGGATCTAGTAGGGGGCAGACTCTCTCTTCGCTCAGGCCTGGGCAAGAGACGTACACAATCCCTGGGCCTTAGAGATTGTATCCCAGGGATATCTTCTAGAGTTTACGGACTCCCCTCCAAGGGGAAGGTTCCACATTTCTCGTCTGTCTACAGACATGACAAAGAAAGAGGCGTTCTTACGCTGTGTAGAAGACCTACATACAATGGGAGTGATCCACCCAGTTCCAATTTCGGAACAAGGGCTGGGTTTTTACTCAAACCTGTTTGTGGTTCCCAAGAAAGAAGGAACTTTCAGACCAATCCTGGATCTCAAAATTCTAAACAAATTCCTCAGAGTCCCATCATTCAAGATGGAGACCATTCGGACAATCTTACCAATGATCCAGGAGGGTCAATATATGACTACCGTGGATCTAAAGGATGCGTATCTGCACATTCCTATCCACAAAGATCATCACCAGTTTCTCAGGTTCGCCTTTCTGGACAAGCATTATCAGTTTGTGGCTCTCCCTTTCGGGTTGGCCACTGCTCCCAGAATTTTCACAAAGGTGCTAGGGTCCCTCCTGGCGGTTCTAAGACCGCGGGGCATAGCAGTGGCGCCTTATCTAGACGACATCTTAATTTAGGCGTCGACTTTCCAAAGAGCCAAGTCTCACACGGAAATTGTATTGGCCTTTCTGAGGTCTCACGGGTGGAAGGTGAACATCAAAAAGAGTTCTCTCTCCCCCCTCACAAGAGTTTCCTTCCTAGGAACCCTAATAGACTCGGTGGAAATGAAAATATTTCTGACGGAGGTCAGAAAGTTAAAACTCTTAACTACTTGCCGAGCTCTTCATTCCATTCCTCGGCCATCTGTAGCTCAGTGCATGGAGAGGAGTCCCTTTTGCACGGATACACCTCAGACCACTGCAACTATGCATGCTCAAACAGTGGAATGGGGATTATGCAGATTTGTCTCCTCAAATACAGTTGGACCAGGGGACCAGAGATTCTCTTCTCTGGTGGTTGTCTCAGGATCACCTGTCTCAGGGAATGTGTTTCCGCAGACCAGAGTGGATCATCGTTACGACCGACGCCAGTCTTTTGGGCTGGGGTGCAGTCTGGGACTCCCTGAAAGCTCAGGGCTTATGGTCTCGGGAAGAAGCTCTTCTCCCGATAAACATTCTGGAACTGAGGGCGATGTTCAACGCGCTTCAGGCATGGCCTCAGCTTGCTGCGGCCAAATTCATCAGATTTCAGTCGGACAACATCACAACTGTAGATTACGTCAATCATCAAGGGGGAACAAGGAGTTCCCTAGCAATGATGGAGGTAACCAAAATAATCAGGTGGGCGGAGGATCACTCTTGCCATCTCTCAGCAATTCACATCCCAGGAGTAGTCAACTGGGAGGCGGATTTTCTAAGTCGTCAGACTTTTCACCCGGGGGAGTGGTAACTCCACCCTGAGGTATTTGCCCAGCTGACTCAGCTATGGGGCACTCCAGAATTGGATCTGATGGCGTCCCGTCAGAACACCAAGCTTCCTCTTTACGGTCCAGATCCCGGGATCCCCAGGCGGTGCTGATAGATGCTCTAGCAGCGCCTTGGTCCTTCAATCTGGCCTATGTTTTTCAACCGTTTCCTCTCCTCCCTCGTCTGGTTGCCAGAATCAAGCAGGAGAGGGCTTCGGTGATTCTAATAGCGCCTGCGTGGCCACGCAGGACCTGGTATGCAGACCTAGTAGACATGTCATCTGTTCCACCATGGACACTACCAATGAGACAGGACCTTCTAATACAAGGTCCTTTCAAACATCCAAATCTAATTTCTCTGCGTCTGACTGCTTGGAGATTGAACGCCTAATTCTATCAAAGCGTGGTTTCTCTGAGTCGGTTATTGATACCCTGATTGAGGCTAGAAAGCCTGTCACCAGGAAAATCTACCATAAGATTTGGCAAAAATATATTTTTTGGTGCGAATCCAAGGGTTACTCATGGAGTAAGATTAGGATTCCCAGGATATTGTCCTTTATCCAAGAAGGATTGGAGAAAGGATTATCAGCTATTTCCTTAAAAGGACAGATATCTGCTTTGTCTATTCTTTTACACAAACGTCTGGCAGAGGTACCAGACGTTCAAGCGTTTAGTCAGGCTTTAGTCAGAATCAAGCCTGTTTATAGACCTGTGGCTCTGCCATGGAGTCTGAATTTAGTTCTTTCAGTTCTGCAAGGGGTTCCGTTTGAACCTTTACATTCCATAGATATTGAGCTTTTATCTTGGAAAGTTTTGTTTTTGGTAGCTATCTCTTCTGCTCGAAGAGTTTCAGAGTTATCTGCTTTACAGTGTGATTAACCTTACCTGGTTTCTTCTGTTAAGTGTGATCAGTCCACGGGTCATCATTACTTCTGGGATATTACTCCTCCCCAACAGGAAGTGCAAGAGGATTCACCCAGCAGAGCTGCATATAGCTCCTCCCCTCTACGTCACTCCCAGTCATTCTCTTGCACCCAACGACTAGATAGGATGTGTGACAGGACTATGGTGATTATACTTAGTTTTATATCTTCAATCAAAAGTTTGTTATTTTAAAATAGCACCGGAGTGTGTTATTATCTCTCTGGCAGAGTTTGAAGAAGAATCTACCAGAGTTTTTGTTATGATTTTAGCCGGAGTAGTTAAGATCATATTGCTGTTTCTCGGCCATCTGAGGAGAGGTAAACTTCAGATCAGGGGACAGCGGGCAGATGAATCTGCATAGAGGTATGTAGCAGTTTTTATTTTCTGACAATGGAATTGATGAGAAAATCCTGCCATACCGATATAATGTCATGTATGTATACTTTACACTTCAGTATTCTGGGGAATGGTACTTCACTAGAATTACACTGTAAGAAATACATAAAGCTGTTTAATAACTAGAGATTATGTTTAACGTTTTTGCTGGAATGTAAAATCGTTTTCATTTGCTGAGGTACTGAGTGAATAAATGTTTGGGCACTATTTTTCCACTTGGCAGTTGCTTAATCTGTTTTCTGACAGTTTCTGTTCTCCCTCACTGCTGTGTGTGAGGGGGAGGGGCCGTTTTTTGGCGCTTTTACTATGCATCAAATATTTCAGTCAGCAACTCATTGTATTCCCTGCATGATCCGGTTCGTCTCTACAGAGCTCAGGGGTCTTCAAAACTTATTTTGAGGGAGGTAATTTCTCTCAGCAGAGCTGTGAGAATTATAGTTTGACTGAGATAAAAAACGTTTATTCTGTAATTTGTTTCCTGCTTTCAGAATTTGTTATCTTTGCTAATGGGATTAAACCTTTGCTAAAGTTGTGTTGTTTACAAGGATTGAGGCTATAACTGTTTCAATTTATTAATTTTCAACTGTCATAGATCTTCTGTGCTTCTTAAAGGCACAGTACGTTTTAATATTATTCTAATTGAATTGTATTTCCAAGTTGCAAGTTTATTTGCTAGTGTGTTAAACATGTCTGATTCAGAGGATGATACCTGTGTCATTTGTTGCAATGCCAAAGTGGAGCCCAATAGAAATTTATGTACTAACTGTATTGATGCTACTTTAAATAAAAATCAATCTGTACAAATTGAACAAATTTCACCAAACAACGAGGGGAGAGTTATGCCGACTAACTCGCCTCACGTGTCAGTACCTACATCTCCCGCTCAGAGGGAGGTGCGTGATATTGTAGCGCCGAGTACATCTGGGCGGCCATTACAAATCACATTACAGGATATGGCTACTGTTATGACTGAGGTTTTGGCTAAATTACCAGAACTAAGAGGTAAGCGTGATCACTCTGGGGTGAGAACAGAGTGCGCTGATAATATTAGGGCCATGTCAGACACTGCGTCACAGGTGGCAGAACATGAGGACGGAGAACTTCATTCTGTGGGTGACGGTTCTGATCCAAACAGACTGGATTCAGATATTTCAAATTTTAAATTTAAACTGGAAAACCTCCGTGTATTACTAGGGGAGGTGTTAGCGGCTCTGAATGATTGTAACACAGTTGCAATACCAGAGAAAATGTGTAGGTTGGATAAATATTTTGCGGTACCGACGAGTACTGAGGTTTTTCCTATACCTAAGAGACTTACTGAAATTGTTACTAAGGAGTGGGATAGACCCGGTGTGCCGTTCTCACCCCCTCCGATATTTAGAAAAATGTTTCCAATAGACGCCACCACAAGGGACTTATGGCAAACGGTCCCTAAGGTGGAGGGAGCAGTTTCTACCTTAGCTAAGCGTACCACTATCCCGGTGGAGGATAGCTGTGCTTTTTCAGATCCAATAGATAAAAAGTTAGAGGGTTACCTTAAGAAAATGTTTGTTCAACAAGGTTTTATATTGCAACCCCTTGCATGCATTGCGCCGATCACGGCTGCAGCGGCATTCTGGATTGAGTCTCTGGAAGAGAACATTGGTTCAGCTACTCTGGACGACATTACGGACAGGCTTAGAGTCCTTAAGCTAGCTAATTCATTCATTTCGGAGGCCGTAGTACATCTTACTAAACTTACGGCGAAGAATTCAGGATTCGCCATTCAGGCACGCAGGGCGCTGTGGCTAAAATCCTGGTCAGCTGATGTTACTTCTAAGTCTAAATTGCTTAATATACCTTTCAAAGGGCAGACCTTATTCGGGCCCGGGTTGAAAGAGATTATCGCTGACATTACAGGAGGTAAAGGCCATGCCCTGCCTCAGGACAAAGCCAAAGCCAAGACTAGACAGTCTAATTTTCGTTCCTTTCGTAATTTCAAAGCAGGAGCAGCATCAACTTCCTCTGGACCAAAACAGGAAGGAGCTGTTGCTCGCTACAGACAAGGCTGGAAACCTAACCAGTCCTGGAACAAGGGCAAGCAGACTAGGAAACCTGCTGCTGCCCCTAAAACAGCATGAATTGAGGGCCCCCGATCCGGGATCGGATCTAGTGGGGGGCAGACTTTCTCTCTTCGCCCAGGCTTGGGCAAGAGATGTTCAGGATCCCTGGGCGCTAGAGATAATATCTCAGGGATACCTTCTGGACTTCAAATACTCTCCTCCAAGAGAGAGATTTCATCTGTCAAGATTGTCAACAATCCAGACAAAGAAAGAGGCGTTTCTACGCTGCGTACAAGAGCTCTTGTTAATGGGAATAATCCATCCAGTTCCACGATCAGAACAGGGACAGGGGTTTTACTCAAATCTGTTTGTGGTTCCCAAAAAAGAGGGAACTTTCAGACCAATCCTGGACTTAAAGATCCTAAACAAATTCCTAAGAGTTCCATCGTTCAAGATGGAGACTATTCGGACAATTTTACCTATGATCCAAGAAGGTCAGTACATGACCACTGTAGATTTAAAAGATGCTTACCTTCACATACCGATTCACAAAGATCATTATCGGTACCTAAGGTTTGCCTTCCTAGACAGGCATTACCAGTTTGTGGCTCTTCCATTCGGATTGGCTACAGCTCCAAGAATCTTCACAAAGGTTCTGGGTGCTCTTCTGGCGGTACTAAGACCGCGGGGAATCTCGGTAGCTCCATACCTAGACGACATTCTGATACAAGCTTCAAGCTTTCAAACTGCCAAGTCTCATACAGAGTTAGTGCTGGCATTTCTAAGGTCACATGGATGGAAGGTGAACGAAAAGAAAAGTTCACTCGTTCCACTCACAAGAGTTCCCTTCCTGGGGACTCTTATAGATTCTGTAGAAATGAAGATTTACCTGACAGAGGACAGGCTAACAAGACTTCAAAGTGCTTGCCGCACCCTTCATTCTATTCAACACCCGTCAGTGGCTCAATGCATGGAGGTAATCGGCTTAATGGTAGCGGCAATGGACATAGTACCCTTTGCACGCTTACACCTCAGACCACTGCAACTGTGCATGCTAAGTCAGTGGAATGGGGATTACTCAGACTTATCCCCTTCTCTGAATCTGGATCAAGAGACCAGAAATTCTCTTCTATGGTGGCTTTCTCGGCCACATCTGTCCAGGGGGATGCCATTCAGCAGACCAGACTGGACAATTGTAACAACAGACGCCAGCCTTCTAGGTTGGGGTGCCGTCTGGAATTCTCTGAAGGCTCAGGGACAATGGAGTCAGGAGGAGAGTCTCCTGCCAATAAACATTCTGGAATTGAGAGCAGTTCTCAATGCCCTCCTGGCTTGGCCCCAGTTGACAACTCGGGGGTTCATCAGGTTTCAGTCGGACAACATCACGACTGTAGCTTACATCAACCATCAGGGAGGGACAAGAAGCTCCCTAGCTATGATGGAAGTATCAAAGATAATTCGCTGGGCAGAGTCTCACTCTTGCCACCTGTCAGCAATCCACATCCCGGGAGTGGAGAACTGGGAGGCGGATTTCTTAAGTCGTCAGACTTTTCATCCGGGGGAGTGGGAACTTCATCCGGAGGTCTTTGCCCAAATACTTCGACGTTGGGGCAAACCAGAGATAGATCTCATGGCGTCTCGACAGAACGCCAAGCTTCCTCGTTACGGGTCCAGATCCAGGGATCCAGGAGCAGTCCTGATAGATGCTCTGACAGCACCTTGGGACTTCAGGATGGCTTACGTGTTTCCACCCTTCCCGTTGCTTCCTCGTTTGATTGCCAGAATCAAACAAGAGAGAGCATCAGTGATTCTAATAGCACCTGCGTGGCCACGCAGGACTTGGTATGCAGACCTGGTGGACATGTCATCCTGTCCACCTTGGTCTCTACCTCTGAAACAGGACCTTCTGATACAGGGTCCCTTCAAACATCAAAATCTAACTTCTCTGAAGCTGACTGCTTGGAAATTGAACGCTTGATTTTATCAAGACGTGGGTTTTCTGAGTCAGTTATTGATACCTTAATACAGGCTAGGAAACCTGTTACCAGAAAGATTTACCATAAGATATGGCGTAAATACCTATATTGGTGTGAATCCAAAGGTTACTCTTGGAGTAAGGTTAGGATTCCTAGGATATTGTCTTTTCTACAAGAAGGTTTAGAAAAGGGTTTATCTGCTAGTTCTTTAAAGGGACAGATCTCAGCTCTGTCCATTCTGTTACACAAACGTCTGTCAGAAGTTCCTGACGTCCAGGCTTTTTGTCAGGCTTTGGCCAGGATTAAGCCTGTGTTTAAAACTGTTGCTCCACCATGGAGTTTAAACCTTGTTCTTAATGTTTTACAGGGCGTTCCGTTTGAACCCCTTCATTCCATTGATATAAAGTTGTTATCTTGGAAAGTTCTATTTTTAATGGCTATTTCCTCGGCTCGAAGAGTCTCTGAATTATCAGCCTTACATTGTGATTCTCCTTATTTGATTTTTCATTCGGATAAGGTAGTCCTGCGTACTAAACCTGGGTTCTTACCTAAGGTAGTTACTAACAGGAATATCAATCAAGAGATTGTTGTTCCTTCTTTATGCCCAAATCCTTCTTCAAAGAAGGAACGTCTACTGCACAACCTGGATGTAGTCTGTGCTCTAAAATTTTACTTACAGGCAACTAAGGAATTTCGACAAACGTCTTCTCTGTTTGTCATTTACTCTGGGCAGAGGAGAGGTCAAAAAGCTTCCGCTACCTCTTTCTTTTTGGCTTCGTAGCATAATTCGTTTAGCTTATGAGACTGCTGGACAGCAGCCTCCTGAAAGAATTACAGCTCATTCTACTAGAGCTGTGGCTTCCACTTGGGCCTTCAAGAATGAGGCCTCTGTTGAACAGATTTGCAAGGCTGCAACTTGGTCTTCGCTTCATACTTTTTCCAAATTTTACAAATTTGACACTTTTGCTTCATCGGAGGCTATTTTTGGGAGAAAGGTTCTTCAGGCAGTGGTTCCTTCTGTATAAAGAGCCTGCCTATCCCTCCCGTCATCCGTGTACTTTTGCTTTGGTATTGGTATCCCAGAAGTAATGATGACCCGTGGACTGATCACACTTAACAGAAGAAAACATAATTTATGCTTACCTGATAAATTCCTTTCTTCTGTAGTGTGATCAGTCCACGGCCCGCCCTGTTTTTAAGGCAGGTAAATATTTTTTAATTTATACTCCAGTCACCACTTCACCCTTGGCTTTTCCTTTCTCGTTGGTCCTTGGTCGAATGACTGGGAGTGACGTAGAGGGGAGGAGCTATATGCAGCTCTGCTGGGTGAATCCTCTTGCACTTCCTGTTGGGGAGGAGTAATATCCCAGAAGTAATGATGACCCGTGGACTGATCACACTACAGAAGAAAGGAATTTATCAGGTAAGCATAAATTATGTTTTTCCATGCAGATAAGGTAGTTTTGCGTACCAAACCCGGTTTTCTTCCTAAGGTTGTGTCTAATAAGAATATTTACCAGGAAATTGTTGTTACTTCTCTGTGTCCTAATCCTTCTTCGAAGAAGGAATGTCTATAAGACAATCTTGATGTGATTCGTGCTTTAAAGTTCTATTTACAAGCAACTAAGGATTTCAGACAAACAACTTCATTGTTTATCTATTCTGGTAAGAGGAGAGGTCAGAAGGCGACTGCTACCTCTCTTTCTTTTTGGCTGAAGAGCATCATCCGTTTGGCCTATGAGACTGCTGGCCAGCAGCCTCCCGAAACAATTACTGCTCATTCTACCAGAGCAGTGGCTTCCACATGGGCTTTTAAAAATGAGGCTTCTGTTGAACAGATTTGTAAGGCAGCGACTTGGTCTTCGCTGCATACATTTTCCAAATTTTCCAAATTCGATACTTTTGCTTCTTCAGAGGCTATTTTTGAGAGAGAGGTTTTACAAGCAGTGGTGCCTTCCGTTTAAGGTACCTGTCTTGTTGCCTCCCTTCATCCGTGTCCTAAAGCTTTGGTATTGGTATCCCACAAGTAAAGGATGAATCTGTGGACTCTATACATCTTACAAGAGAAAACAGAATTTATGCTTACCTGATAAATTACTTTCTCTTGTGATGTATCGAGTCCACGGCCCGCCCTGGCTATTAAGTCAGGTAGTTTTTTTGTTTAAACTACAGTCACCACTGCACCCTATGGTTTCTCCTTTTTCTTCCTAACCTTCGGTCGAATGACTGGGGGGTGGAGCTAGAGGGGGAGCTATATGGACAGCTCTGCTGTGTGCTCTCTTTGCCACTTCCCACAAGTAAAGGATGAATCCGTGGACTCGATACATCACAAGAGAAAGTAATTTATCAGGTAAGCATAAATTCTGTTTTTGTTTTTGTGCAGTGCAGCAGGTTTAAAGATACATTTATTAAGATTAGTATTGCGTTCTTGTAAATTATCAAGTGTTATGATCTATTACACGGTTTTCTGATTACGCACTTAAATCATTTTTTTTTTTTAAACAGCCACATCAAACCCTGTAACACCTAAGCCTCCATTGTTCAATACTTTGCTTTACTCTTTGTTGCCAATCGTGGCAATTGCAGTTCTGGTGCTGTTTTCTTTTTGGATGTACAGACATCACAAGCTGGCTTACCCACCAGTGCTTGTCCCAACACAGGTAGGTTTTTTATTTTGTGGCTTGCTAGTATGATTTTATTTATTTTTATATATATATATATATATATATATATATATATATATATATATATATATATATATATATATATATATATATATGTGTATATATATATATATATATATATATATATATATATATATATATTCTGAAATATTTTATTTTAAGTTAAATGTGTCATTTCTGTCTGAGAAATAAGTGACATACCTAAAATTATATGTTATACATTTCTAAAGTTCTCTATTCACATGGGATCTAATGCCCACTGGGTTTTTATGGAGAGTTAAAGAGGCTCTTAAATAGCTCACCTACCCCCTCATCAGACCCTTCCCTTGTTCCTGATTTTTACAGCTGGTCATTATTACCTATGTGAGCAAATTAGAGAGTCATATGAGACCCCCTCATTCAAAAGAAAAGAATCCCTTCTTTCAAATGCGGAATGAGACCCAATCCATCCAGCCCATAATATTTCCCCTCTGTTAAAATAGTTCCCCAATGGCCATGGTTTGTCACAGTGATCACAAACATCCCTTTATTTGGAGGATGGTATTCTTTTTCAAATGAGGGGTTATTTGCCATTTAGTAAAAACTGGTGTGGTTGCTGCTTTCTTACACAAGTGCCTTTTTAACACTCTCTCCAGGCAATCCATGTATTTTGACATTTTATGGCAATTGATTTAGAGGCATATTATCCCACTCATTTGAAAGGTCTTTCTTCTTTCAAATGGTCGGTTGCATGTCCCACTGTTGTGTGCTTTAAAAAATGGTCTTCCATAGCAGTAAGTGCCCAGAGGCGCAAAGGCACTTGTGTGTAATGTCACGCACTACATGAAATAGTTTTGCTAACAACCAGCAGTGTGTAACAAGGAACCTCTAGTCAGAAGGTTCAGAACATCTTCTGCATTAAAGGGACCTGAAACTCAAAACATTTTTCATGATTCAGATAGAGAATACAATTTTTTAAACAACTTTCCAATTTACTTCTATTTAATTTGCTTCCTTTTCTTGTTATCCTTTGCTGAAAAGTATATCTATGTAAACTCAGGAGAAACAAAGAACCTAAGTTCTAGCTGCTGATTGTCGACTGCATATACATACCGATTGTCATTGGCTCATCCATGTGTTCAGGTAGAAACCAGTAGTGCATTGCTGCTCCTTCAACAAATGACTCCAAGAGAATGAAACAAATTAGATAATAGAAGTAAATTAGAAAGTTGTTTAAATTTGTATTCTCTATCTGAATATTGGGTTTCTTGTCCCTTTAACCATGTACAGAGAAAAGGGCTTACTTGAGATGCACTGCATGAGTTAATATATTGGGGTAAATCCTTGGCAACTATCTCTCTCTCTCTCTCTCTCTCTCTCTCTCTCTCTCTCTCTCTCTCTCTCACACACACACACGCTATAAAAAGTCTACACACCCCTGTTAAAATGTCAGGTTTCTGTGATGTAAAAAAAAAAAATGAGACAGAGATAAATCATTGCAGAACTTTTTCCACCTTCAATGTGACCTATAAACTTTACAACTCAATTGAAAAACAAACTGAAATCTTTTAGGTAAAGGGAAATAAAAAACTAAAATAATATGGTTGTATAAGTGTGAACACTCTTTTATAAGTGGGGATGTAGCTGTGTTTAGAATTAGGCAATCACATTCAAAATCATGGTAAATAGGAGTCGGTACACACCTGTCATCATTTAAAGTGCCTCTGATTAACCCCAAAAAGTTCAGCTGTTCTAGTAGGTCTTTCCTGACATTTTGTTAGTCGCATCCTACAGCAAAAGCCATGGTCCGCAGAGAGCTTCTAAAGCATCAGAGGGATCTCATTGTTAAAAGGTATCAGTCAGGATAAGAGTACAATAGAATTTCCAAGACATTAGATATACCATGGAACACAGTCATCATCAAGTGAAGAAAATATGGTGCAACAGTGACATTACCAAGAACTGGATGTCCCTCCAAAATTGATGAAAATACGAGAAGAAAACTGGTCTGGGAGGCTGGGAAGAGGCCTACAGCAACATTAAAGGAGCTGCAGGAATATCTGGCAAGTACTGGCTGTGTGGTACATGTGACAACAATCGCCTGTTTTCTTCATATGTCTGGGCTATGGGGTAGAGTGGCAAGATGGAAGCCTTTTCTTACAAAAAAACATCCAAGCCCGGCTAAATTTTGCAAAAACACATCTGAAGTTTCCCAAAAGCATTTTGCAAAAGGTGTTCTGGTCTGATGAAACAAAAGTTGAACTTTCTCCAACATTGGTGTGTCCGGTCCACGGCGTCATCCTTACTTGTGGGAATATCTCTTCCCCAACAGGAAATGGCAAAGAGTCCCAGCAAAGCTGGCCATATAGTCCCTCCTAGGCTCCGCCCACCCCAGTCATTCTCTTTGCCGTTGCACAGGCAACATCTCCACGGAGATGGTTAAGAGTTTTTTGGTGTTTAAATGTAGTTTTTTATTCTTCTATCAAGTGTTTGTTATTTTAAAATAGTACTGGTATGTACTATTTACTCTGAAACAGAAAAGGATGAAGATTTCTGTTTGTGAGAGGAAGATGATTTTAGCAGACAGTAACTAAAATCGATTGCTGTTTCCACATAGGACTGTTGAGATGAAGTAACTTCAGTTGGGGGAAACAGTTAGCAGACTTTTCTGCTTAAGGTATGACTAGCCATATTTCTAACAAGACCATGTAATGCTGGAAGGCTGTCATTTCCCCTCATGGGGACCGGTAAGCCATTTTCTTAGTCAAACAAACAGAATAAAGGGCTTAATATGGGCTATAAAACTGGTAGACACTTTTATGGGCTAAATCGATTGCTTTATTTGGGCATTTTATTCATGTTTATGCTGATAATTCACATTTATAAACTTGGGGAACGTTTATTAACGGCAGGCACTATGTTAGACACCTTTTCCAGTCAGGGGGCCTTCCCAGTTGTAGGCTGAGCCTCATTTTCGCGCCATTACTGCACAGTTGTTTTTTTGAGAGCAGGACATGCAGATGCATGTGTGAGGATCTGAAAGTAGCTGGAAAAGTTTCTAGAAGGCGTCACTTGGTATCGTATTCCCCTCTGGGCTTGGTTGGGTCTCAGCAAAGGCTATAGCTGGGACTGTATAGGGGTTAAATTTGTAAACGGCTCCGGTTCCGTTATTTTAAGGGTTAAAGCTCTGAAATTTGGTGTGCAATACTCTTAATGCTTTAAGACACTGTGGTGAAATTTTGGTAATTTTTGAACAATTCCTTCATACTTTTTCACATATTCAGTAATAAAGTGTTTTCTGTTTAAAAATTCAGGGTTTGCAATCGTGGCGCGCAGAGCGCTTTGGCTAAAGTCTTGGTCAGCGGATGTGTCATCCAAGACAAAATTGCTTAACATCCCTTTCAAAGGTAAAACTCTATTTGGACCAGAATTGAAAGAGATTATCTCAGACATCACTGGGGGAAAGGGCCACGCCCTTCCACAAGATAGGCCTTTCAAGGCCAAGAATAAGTCTAATTTTCGTTCCTTTCGCAATTTCAGGCCTCTAATTCTGCATCCTCTAAGCAAGAGGGTAATGCCTCACAACCCAAACCAGCCTGGAAACCGATGCAAGGCTGGAACAAGGGTAAGCAGGCCAAGAAGCCTGCTGCCGCTAACAAAACAGCATGAAGGAGTAGCCCCCGATCCGGGACCGGATCTAGTAGGGGGCAGACTCTCTCTCTTTGCTCAGGCTTGGGCAAGAGATGTTCAGGATCCCTGGGCGCTAGAAATAGTTTCTCAGGGTTATCTTCTGGAATTCAGGGAACTACCCCCAAGGGGAAGGTTCCACATGTCTCACTTATCCTTAAACCAAATAAAGAGACAGGCGTTCTTACATTGTGTAGAAGACCTGTTAAAGATGGGAGTGATACACCCAGTTCCAATAAAGGAACAAGGAATGGGATTTTATTCCAATCTGTTCGTAGTTCCCAAAAAAGAGGGAACTTTCAGACCAATTTTGGATTTTAAGATCCTAAACAAATTTCTCAGGGTACCATCGTTCAAGATGGAAACCATTCGAACGATTCTACCCACTATCCAGGAAGGTCAATTTATGACTACCGTGGATCTAAAGGATGCGTACCTACATATTCCTATCCACAAAGAACATCATCAGTTCCTAAGGTTCGCCTTTCTGGACAAACATTACCAGTTTGTGGCCCTCCCATTCGGGTTAGCCACTGCTCCAAGGATTTTCACAAAGGTACTAGGGTCCCTTCTAGCGGTTCTAAGACCGAGGGGCATTGCAGTAGTACCATACTTGGACGACATTCTAATACAAGCGTTGTCCCTGTCAAAAGCAAAGGCTCATACAGACATCGTTCTGGCCTTTCTCAGATCACACGGATGGAAGGTGAACATAGAAAAAAGTTCTCTGTCTCCGTCAACAAGAGTTCCCTTCTTGGAAACAATAATAGATTCCTTAGAAATGAGGATTTTTCTGACAGAGGTCAGAAAGTCAAAACTTCTAAGCACTTGTCAAGTTCTTCATTCTGTTCCACGTCCTTCCATAGCGCAGTGCATGGAAGTAGTAGGGTTGATGGTTGCAGCAATGGACATAGTTCCTTTTGCACAAATTCATCTAAGACCATTACAACTGTGCATGCTCAAACAGTGGAATGGGGACTATACAGACTTGTCTCCAATGATTCAAGTAGATCAAAAGACCAGAGATTCACTCCGTTGGTGGCTGACCCTGGACCATCTATCCCAGGGAATGAGCTTCTGCAGACCAGAGTGGGTCATTGTCACGACCGACGCCAGTCTAGTGGGCTGGGGCGCGGTCTGGGAATCCCTGAAAGCTCAGGGACTATGGTCTCGGGAAGAGTCTCTTCTCCCGATAAACATTCTGGAACTAAGAGCGATCTTCAATGCTCTCAGGGCTTGGCCTCAGCTAGCAAAAGGCCAGATTCATAAGATTCCAATCAGACAACATGACGACCGTTGCGTATATCAGTCATCAGGGGGGAACAAGGAGTTCCCTGGCGATGAAAGAAGTGACCAAAATAATTCGATGGGCGGAGGATCACTCCTGCCACCTATCTGCGATCCACATCCCAGGTGTGGAAAACTGGGAAGCGGATTATCTGAGTCGTCGGACATTCCATCCGGGGGAGTGGGAACTCCACCCGGAGATCTTTGCCCAACTAACTCAATTATGGGGCATTCCAGACATGGATCTGATGGCGTCTCGTCAGAACTTCAAGGTTCCTTGCTACGGGTCCAGATCCAGGGATCCCAAAGCGACTCTAGTAGATGCACTAGTAGCACCTTGGACCTTCAACCTAGCTTATGTATTTCCACCGTTTCCTCTCATTCCCAGGCTGGTAGCCAGGATCAAACAGGAGAGGGCCTCGGTGATCTTGATAGCTCCTGCGTGGCCACGCAGGACTTGGTATGCAGACCTGGTGAATATGTCATCGGTTCCACCATGGAAGCTACCTTTGAGACAGGACCTTCTTGTTCAGGGTCCATTCGAACATCCAAATCTGGTCTCCCTCCAGCTGACGGCTTGGAGATTGAACGCTTGATTCTATCAAAGCGTGGGTTTTCAGATTCTGTGATAGATACTCTGGTTCAGGCCAGAAAACCGGTAACTAGAAAAATGTACCATAAAATATGGAAAAGATATATCTGTTGGTGTGAATCCAAAGGATTCCCATGGAATAAGATAAAAATTCCTAAGATTCTCTCCTTTCTACAAGAAAGTTTGGAGAAAGGATTATCTGCAAGTTCTCTAAAGGGACAGATCTCTGCTTTATCTGTCTTACTACACAAAAGACTGGCAGCTGTGCCAGATGTTCAAGCTTTTGTTCAGGCTCTGGTTAGGATCAAGCCTGTTTACAGACCTTTGACTCCTCCCTGGAATCTAAATCTAGTTCTTTCAGTTCTTCAAGGGGTTCCGTTTGAACCTTTACATTCCATAGATATTAAGTTACTATCTTGGAAAGTTTTGTTTTTGGTTGCTATTTCTTCTGCTAGAAGAGTTTGTTATCTGCTCTGCAGTGTTCTCCGCCCTATCTGGTGTTCCATGCAGATAAGGTGGTTTTGCGTACTAAGCCTGGTTTTCTTCCAAAGGTTGTTTCTAACAAGAATATTAACCAGGAGATAGTTGTACCTTCTTTATGTCCGAATCCAGTTTCAAAGAAGGAACGTTTGTTACACAATTTGGACGTAGTCCGTGCTCTAAAATTCTATTTAGAGGCTACAAAAGATTTCAGACAAACATCTTCTTTGTTTGTTGTCTATTCTGGTAAAAGGAGAGGTCAAATAGCGACTTCTACCTCTTTCCTTTTGGCTTAAAAGCATCATCCGATTGGCTTATGAGACTGCCGGACGGCAGCCTCCTGAAAGAATCACAGCTCACTCCACTAGGGCTGTGGCTTCCACATGGGCCTTCAAGAACGAGGCTTCTGTTGACCAGATATGTAAAGCAGCGACTTGGTCTTCACTGCACACTTTTGCCAAATTTTACAAATTTGATACTTTTGCTTCTTCGGAGGCTATTTTTGAGAGAGAGGTTTTGCAAGCCGTGGTGCCTTCCGTTTAGGTAACCTGATTTGCTCCCTCCCTTCATCCGTGTCCTAAAGCTTTGGTATTGGTTCCCACAAGTAAGGATGACGCCGTGGACCGGACACACCAATGTTGGAGAAAACAGAATTTATGCTTACCTGATAAATTACTTTCTCCAACGGTGTGTCCGGCCCACGGCCCGCCCTGGTTTTTTAATCAGGTCTGATGAATTATTTTCTCTAACTACAGTCACCACGGTACCATATGGTTTCTCCTATATTTTTCCTCCTGTCCGTCGGTCGAATGACTGGGGTGGGCGGAGCCTAGGAGGGACTATATGGCCAGCTTTGCTGGGACTCTTTGCCATTTCCTGTTGGGGAAGAGATATTCCCACAAGTAAGGATGACGCCGTGGACCGGACACACCGTTGGAGAAAGTAATTTATCAGGTAAGCATAAATTCTGTTTTTTGGCCATAATTCCAAAAGATATTTGTGGCGCAAAAACACTACAAAATCACCAAAAGAACACCATACCCAGAGTGCAGCATGGTGGTCGCAGCATCATGCTTTGGGGCTGTTTTTCTTCAGCTGGAACTGGGGCCTTAGTCAAGGTAGAGGGAATAATGAACAGTTCCAAATACCAGACAATATTGGCACAAAACCTTCAGGCTTCTGCTAGAAAGCTGAACATGAAGAGGAACTTCATCTTTCAGCATGACAACGACCCAAAGCATACATCCATATCAACAAAGGAATGGCTTCACCAGAAGAAGATTAAAGTTTTGGGATGGCCCAGCCAGAGCCCAGACCTGAATCCAATTCAAAATCTGTGGGGTGATCTGAAGAGGGCTGTGCACAGGAAATGCCCTTGCATTCTGACAGATTTTGAGTGTTTTCGCAAAGAAGAGTTGGCAAATCTTGTCAAGTCAAGATGTGCCATGCTGAAAAACTCATACCCAAAAAGACAGTGCTGTAATAAAATCAAAAGGTGCCTTAATAAAGTATTAGTTTAAGGGTGTTCACACTTATGCAACCATATTATTTTAGTTTTTTTATTTCCCTTTACCTAAAAGATTTCAGTTTGTTTTTCATTTGAGTTGTACAGTTTATAGGTCACATTAAAGGTGGAAAAAGTTCTGAAATGATTTATCTTTGTCTCAATTTTTTATCACAGAAACCTGACATTTTAACAGGGGTGTGTAGACTTTTTATATCCACTGTGTGTGTGTGTGTATATATATATATATAGATATAGATAGATATATAGATATAGATAGATATATAGACAGAGAGAGAGAGATACATTGTGTATATATAAATAAACTATAGTTTTCTTTCCATGTTCAACTACGATATCTGGAGTATTAAAGGGATACTAAACCCAAATGTTTTGCTTTCATGATTCAGATAGAGCATGCAATTTTTCCAATTTACTTTTACAATTCACATTTTTTCTCTGTTCTCTTGCTATCTTTACATTTAGACACCAATCCGCAAGTGCTACCCACGTGCTGAACCAATAATTGGCCAGCTCTTAAGCTTAGATTCCTGCTTTTCAAATAAAGATAGCAAGAGAATGAAGAAAATTTGATTATAGGAGTAAATTAGAAAGTTGATTAAAATTGCATACTCTATCTAAATCATGAAAGAAATCATAACAAAAAGGTTTCATGAAAATCAAAGATGACAATTAAATGCTGATATGGAAAACAGCACAGTAGCCCAGCTTCTTTAAGCAAATAAAGTTTTGATTACTTTAAGGGTTAGGCGTGTGCCAAGGCCACCATTATGCATTATGGATGATGCTTGATTATTTTTAGAACACTAGTGACCTCTACTGTTGGTGTTGAACTGTGCTATTGTGTAATATATGGCACACTGTAGTATCCTTAGGTTCCTTTGGTAGCTTTTTTTACTTCATAATATTGTTTTATATTAAGAGAACATCTGAAATTTGTAAATCTTAATTTGCTGATTTTAAAAAATGTTGCATTTTATGGATAGATACACAGGTGTTGACAATCAACCAGCTTTGGTTAAATGTTTTCCCAAATGTGCCTGCATATTTTAGCTTTACTCTGTAATTGTAGTACAGGGTTTGTATGCAATACATTACAAATGATTTAGTACAATTTCAATTCTGTTGCTGCAAAAAGTAATTATCTTTGCCTATGTGTTTTCTTCACAAGCACGCCTTTCACATTATGATAGAGGTAAGATCCCTTGCTGCTTGTCTGTACAGCATTTACACAGGGTTTCCAGATTTACTCTTTATATTAACTTATTAGAATGATCTATGCATGAATGCTGTATGTACAATAGGTATTTGGTTAATATATGTGCCAGCCTTTGTTGCTCGTTTAAAATGCTATTTACTGATTGCACTATAATGTAAAGTTTGCATCTAACAAAATTGTTTGCTTGATTTAGAATAAGAACTGAAAGTTATTGTTTGCATGCTTTTCCTGTATCCTTTAACTGTTTTGTGGGGGACGGCATTGGGTGTATTTCATTCCTTCTCTCACATCTATGTATACTTTTAAATTTTTTTGCCCTTGCACTTCTAGAACCATTTTTGTATCTAGTGAGTATATATGGTCTTATACCAGATGTAGTGTATAGGAACACATCTCAGAAGTTATGAATTTCCTCCCTTTTGTATTTTATGAAAATCCTTATAGGGTCTAACTATTTGGGTCATAATTCTGACATTTTCTTCAGCCTTAAAGGGGCAGTGTACAAAAAGTTGGTTTCCCTGTTATGCGTTTTGAATTTTATTTATATATATATATATATATATCTATATATATATATATCTATATATCAGCAGAGTATAACATGTATGAGAAATAGCTAGTTTTGTTCTTTGGCACCACAACCGATTAAAATGGGTTGAGCTTACAGGGAAATCAGATCTCCTTGTTTTATCACTTTCTATACACACTTAAAGGATTACTTTCTGTTATAATTTTTAAGCTAAACAACTAACATATTAAAGTTAATAAACATTAATTAAAACCTACTGACCTATATTTTCTCCAAAACGAAGTTTCATAACGTTCTAAAAGTTATATCTTTTATTCGCCGATGATGTCACGTTATCCTGCCCACTATTTTCAGCACTGCATGTTCAAAATACTTAAACCAATAACTTTGTGTTTAAAGCGCCATTTTGAAACCTAGGTATTGTAAACTGATTGGTACAGAGCAAAGGATATCCACGAAGTGGGTTTGGAAAACAATTAAATTTGCAGACAATATTTCTGATATACGATAGAGATATGTTAATGAAATGCTATTGATAAAAAGCGTATTTGGGGTAGTTAGTTAGTAACAGGCATAGAAAATATTTACTTACAGTGGCCCTTTAAGCTTTCTTATCTTTCTATTTACCAAAGCCCAATACTTAAAGAGAACAATTAAAAAATATTTTATTACCCATCTCTCACACTGGGAGTGTTATTTCTTCTGCTGGCTATATTTACATGGCTCATTTTATAGCCCATACGTATTGACTTTCTCAGTATAGGCATAGATACCACTGGCAATATCGGTTATTTTAAAAGCAAAAATAAAGGTAAAAGATATTTATAAAAAAACATGTAATACACCTCATCAGATAAAATGGATAATTGGGAACTAAATAAAGGGGAGAAAATGTTGCAGTGCACCGTCCCTTTAAGTTTTTCAAATGTGACAACTATATGATATGACTGTGTGGGCATCTGTTTCTTTCTCTTACCCACAATATTCCAGTAGCCTAGGCTTTGCACCTGCCAGTTCTGATTATAATTATACTATATGAGTGAAGAAATGTATTTATAGGCAATTATAAACCTGGTTTAACTCTTTTAGAAGATATATATATATATATATATATATATATATATATATATATATATATATATATATATATATATATATAATTTTTAAAGGAACATTGCATTTAACTTGTTTTCTATGTTCCATATGAAAAGATGACGTTTCAAAGTTGTCGGTTTTTAATTTATTTTTAAATATTTGTTTACAGCCTTGTGTGACCACCAATTGAGCTGCAGTTTTCTTACTTTTTTTAAAAACAAGGCATAGTGTGTGTGTGTGTGTGTGTGTGTGTGTGTGTGTGTATGTATATATGTATATATATATATATATATATATATATATATATATATATATATATATATATCTATGTGTGTATATATATATATATGTATGTGTGTATATATATATATATGTATGTGTGTATATATATATATATGTGTGTGTGTGTATGTGTAACACAGGTGCGCTACATACCCTGATGTACAACACTTCTTCAGTGGCCTTTTACTCTTTGAAAATTATGTTTCAGTTGGGATTCAATGAGAATGATCCGTGTGCAGGGATAATAAGACCTCCGTGGTGTAGGTCAGAACAATAGTAGACACACTCTGCAATCCCACATCTCCAAACCAAAAATAGAATGAAAGGAAAGGTTTGAAATAAATATACAAAAAACTTTATTTAGACAAATACTTTAAAATCCATAACATGTAAAAACATGAAGTATAAGTTACAAACCAGTAACCAAATAAGAAAAACAGCCAAACATGTTTCGGGCCAGGTCTCAACCCTTGTTCAGCGTGTGTGTGTATATGTATGTGTAGTTAATAAATATGTGTGTGTATGTATGTGTATATGTGTGTGTGTGTGTGTATGTATATATATATGCGTGTGTGTGTATGTATATATATGTGTGTGTGTGTGTGTATGTATGTGTATATATATATATATATATGTGTGTGTGTGTGTGTATACTGTATATATACAGTGTGTGTGTGTATATATATATATATATATATATATATATATATATGTATGTATATATATATATATATATATATATATATATATATATATATATATATATATATAAAATAAGGTTTTCTCTTACATGGTGTATCCAGTCCACGGATTCATCCTTACTTGTGGGATATTCTCAATCCCTACAGGAAGTGGCAAAGAGAGCACACAGCAGAGCTGTCCATATAGCTCCCCTCAGGCTCCGCCCCCCCCAGTCATTCTCTTTGCCGCTCTAACAAGTAGCATCTCCACGGGAGGGTAAAGAGTATGTGGTGTTAGATTTGTAGTTTTTATTTCTTCAATCAAGAGTTTGTTATAAAATAGTGCCGGTTTGTACTATTTACTCTGAGGCAGAAAGTGATGAAGATTTCTGCTGAGAGGAAAAAGATTTTAGCATGTTGTAACTAAAATCCATTGCTGTTCCCACACAGGACTGTTGAGTACCGGAGAACTTCAGTTGGGGGGAACAGTTTGCAGGCTTAACTGCATGAGGTATGCTCAGTCACTTTTTTTTTTCTAACAAGACTTGGTAATGCTAGAAGACTGACAGAAATCCCCATGTGGGAAGGTAAGCCATATTCTGAGACTCAGTATAGAAGGATGGCTTAGTTAAAAGGGCTTAAATCACTGGTGGACACTGTTATGGGGAAAATCGATTATTTTTTACTATAATCTGGCATTTGCACAAGTGTTTATTATGTTTGGAACACATTTTAGGGGTTTTATATGCCTGGCATAATTTTAGACACCTAATTTGGCTTAGGAAGGCCCCACAACTCCGGAGTGAAGATGGAGGGGGCCTAATTTTCGTGCCTGAATTGCGTAGTTCTTTTGCAAGACAGCTTCATGCAGCTTCACATGTAGAGTCCAGAGATTGCACGAGGACTACAGGGAGGCTTATTTTCGTTCCAAAACTAATCCCCATGGAAGGTAGTGTGTTAAACCGGTGGCCAGCTTCAATTTGCTCCGGTTTGGGCAATAAGGGGTTAATTGGCTTGAAACTTGGTGTGCAATCTTTTCAAGCATTAGGATCATATGGTGTAAATTTCATAAAGATCGGATGTTTTTTTGAGATTTGGTAAAAACGTGTGTGCTTTTTATTATTTAAAGGCACAGTAACGTTTTTTCGAAAAGTGTATTTTTCTGTATTTGAGTGCTATCTGTCTTTCTAACATGTCTGAGCCTACAGATAGACCTTGTTCTATGTGTTTAAAAGCCATGGTGGTACCCCCATTGCATTTGTGTTTAAAGTGTGCTAAGGTATCTAAACATTTTAATGACCATGCAGTGACGGAAGGTAATGAGGATAGTCCTCCTTCATCTCCCCATGTCGACACCAGTTACGCCCGCGCAAGCGTTGCCTAGTACCTCTAGCGCATTGTGCCCTATTACATTACAACAATTAGCAGCAGTCATGGATAATTCCCTTGCGGCATTTCTATCCAAACTGCCAATTTTTCCTAAAAAGCGTGATAGCTCAGTTTTAAGAACAGAGGATGAGCAATCAGAAGCTTTGGATGATTTGTCTGTTGTATCCTCACAACACTCTGAAGTGGCAGTGAGGGATGGTCTGTCAGAGGGAGAAATTTCTGACACAGGAAAAATTTCTCGGCTGGTAGATTCTTTAGCGTTTAAATTTAAGCTGGAACACCTCCGTGTCCTGCTTAAGGAGGTTTTAGCTACGCTGGATGATTGTGACCCCATGGTGGTCCCAGAAAAATTGTGTAAAATGGACAGGTTTTTAGAGGTCCCTGTATACACCGATGCGTTTCCGATCCCGAAGAGGGTGGCGGATATTGTGACTAGGGAGTGGGAGAGACCAGGTGTACCTTTTGTTCCCCCCCCCCCCCTATCTTTAGAAAATGTTTCCCATAAATGACCCCAGGCGGGACGCATGGCAGACGGTCCCTAAGGTAGAGGGAGCAGTTTCAACACTTGCTAAGCGTACAACTATACCTATAGAAGACAGTTGTGCTTTTAAAGACCCTATGGATAAAAAATTGGAAGGTTTGCTGAAGAAAATGTTTGTTCAGCAAGGTTTCCTTCTTCAACCAATTGCCTGCATTATTCCTGTAACTACTGCAGCGGCTTTTTGGTTTGAGTCGCTCCAGAGGGAGACTTCATATGACGAAGTCATGGATAGAATTCACGCTCTAAAGCTGGCTAATTCTTTTATCACTGATGCCGCTTTCCAATTAACTAAGTTAGCGGCGTGAAAATCAGGTTTCTCCAACATAGGTGTGTCCGGTCCACGGCGTCATCCTTACTTGTGGGATATTCTCTTCCCCAACAGGAAATGGCAAAGAGCCCAGCAAAGCTGGTCACATGATCCCTCCTAGGCTCCGCCTACCCCAGTCATTCTCTTTGCCGTTGTACAGGCAACATCTCCACGGAGATGGCTTAGAGTTTTTTAGTGTTTAACTGTAGTTTTTCATTATTCAATCAAGAGTTTGTTATTTTCAAATAGTGCTGGTACGTACTATTTACTCAGAAACAGAAAAGAGATGAAGAATTCTGTTTGTATGAGGAAAATGATTTTAGCAACCGTAACTAAAATCCATGGCTGTTCCACACAGGACTGTTGAGAGCAATTAACTTCAGTTGGGGGAACAGTTTGCAGTCTCTTGCTGCTTGAGGTATGACACATTCTAACAAGACGATGTAATGCTGGAAGCTGTCATTTTCCCTATGGGATCCGGTAAGCCATGTTTATTACGATTGTAAATAAGGGCTTCACAAGGGCTTATTTAAACTGTAGACTTTTTTTGGGCTAAATCGATTGATATTAACACTTATTTAGCCTTGAGGAATCATTTATTCTGGGTATTTTGATTAATAATATCGGCAGGCACTGTTTTAGACACCTTATTCTTTAGGGGCTTTCCCAAAGCATAGGCAGAGTCTCATTTTCGCGCCGGTGTTGCGCACTTGTTTTTGAGAGGCATGGCATGCAGTCGCATGTGAGAGGAGCTCTGATACTTATAAAAGACTTCTGAAGGCGTCATTTGGTATCGTATTCCCCTTTGGGTTTGGTTGGGTCTCAGCAAAGCAGATACCAGGGACTGTAAAGGGGTTTAAAGCTTAAAACGGCTCCGGTTCCGTTATTTTAAGGGTTAAAGCTTCCAAAATTGGTGTGCAATATTTTCAAGGCTTTAAGACGCTGTGGTGAAAATTTGGTGAAATTTGAACAACTCCTTCATGTTTTTTCGCAATTGCAGTAATAAAGTGTGTTCAGTTTAAAATTTAAAGTGACAGTAACGGTTTTATTTTAAATCGTTTTTTGTACTTTCTGATCAAGTTTATGCCTGTTTAACATGTCTGAACTACCAGATAGACTGTGTTCTGAATGTGGGGAAGCCAGAATTCCTATTCATTTAAATAAATGTGATTTATGTGATAATGACAATGATGCCCAAGATGATTCCTCAAGTGAGGGGAGTAAGCATGGTACTGCATCATTCCCTCCTTCGTCTACACGAGTCTTGCCCACTCAGGAGGCCCCTAGTACATCTAGCGCGCCAATACTCCTTACTATGCAACAATTAACGGCTGTAATGGATAATTCTGTCAAAAACATTTTAGCCAAAATGAACCCTTGTCAGCGTAAGCGTGGCTGCTCTGTTTTAGTTACTGAAGAGCATGACGACGCTGATATTAATATCTCTGAAGGGCCCCTAACCCAATCTGAGGGGGCCAGGGAGGTTTTGTCTGAGGGAGAAATTACTGATTTAGGGAACATTTCTCAGCAGGCTGAATCTGATGTGATTACATTTAAATTTAAATTGGAACATCTCCGCATTTTGCTTAAGGAGGTATTATCCACTCTGGATGATTGTGAAAATTTAGTCATCCCAGAGAAACTATGTAAAATGGACAAGTTCCTAGAGGTGCCGGGGCTCCCAGAAGCTTTTCCTATACCCAAGCGGGTGGCGGACATTGTTAATAAAGAATGGGAAAGGCCCGGTATTCCTTTCGTCCCTCCCCCCATATTTAAAAAATTGTTTCCTATGGTCGACCCCAGAAAGGACTTATGGCAGTCAGTCCCCAAGGTCGAGGGAGCGGTTTCTACTTTAAACAAACGCACCACTATTCCCATAGAGGATAGTTGTGCTTTCAAAGATCCTATGGATAAAAAATTAGAAGGTTTGCTTAAAAAGATGTTTGTTCAGCAGGGTTACCTTCTACAACCCATTTCATGCATTGTCCCTGTCACTACAGCCGCATATTTCTGGTTTGATGAACTGCTTAAGGTGCTCGATAGTGACTCTCCTCCTTATGAGGAGATTATGGACAGAATCAATGCTCTCAAATTGGCTAATTCTTTCACTCTAGACGCCTCTTTGCAATTGGCTAAGTTAGCGGCTAAGAACTCTGGGTTTGCTATTGTGGCGCGCAGAGCGCTTTGGTTGAAATCTTGGTCGGCTGATGCGTCTTCCAAGAACAAGCTACTAAACATTCCTTTCAAGGGGAAAACGCTGTTTGGTCCTGACTTGAAAGAGATTATCTCTGATATCACTGGGGGTAAGGGCCACGCCCTTCCTCAGGATCGGCCCTTCAAGGCAAAAAATAGACCTAATTTTCGTCCCTTTCGTAAAAACGGACCAGCCCAAGGTGCTACGTCCTCTAAGCAAGAGGGTAATACTTCTCAGGCCAAGCCAGCTTGGAGACCAATGCAAGGCTGGAACAAGGGAAAGCAGGCCAAGAAACCTGCCTCTGCTACCAAGACAGCATGAAATATTGGCCCCCGATCCGGGACCGGATCTGGTGGGGGGCAGACTCTCTCTCTTCGCTCAGGCTTGGGCAAGAGATGTTCTGGATCCTTGGGCGCTAGAAATAGTCTCCCAGGGTTATCTTCTGGAATTCAAGGGACTTCCCCCAAGGGGGAGGTTCCACAAGTCGCAGTTGTCTTCAGACCACATAAAAAGACAGGCGTTCTTACATTGTGTAGAAGACCTGTTAAAAATGGGAGTGATTCATCCTGTTCCATTAAGAGAACAAGGGATGGGGTTCTACTCCAATCTGTTCATAGTTCCCAAAAAAGAGGGAACGTTCAGACCAATCCTAGATCTCAAGATCTTAAACAAATTTCTCAAGGTCCCATCGTTCAAGATGGAAACCATTCGAACTATCCTTCCTTCCATCCAGGAAGGTCAATTTATGACCACGGTGGATTTAAAGGATGCGTATCTACATATTCCTATCCACAAGGAACATCATCGGTTCCTAAGGTTTGCATTCCTGGACAAACATTACCAGTTCGTGGCGCTTCCTTTCGGATTAGCCACTGCTCCAAGGATTTTCACAAAGGTACTAGGGTCCCTTCTAGCGGTGCTAAGACCAAGGGGCATTGCAGTAGTACCTTACCTGGACGACATTCTGATTCAAGCGTCGTCCCTTCCTCAAGCAAAGGCTCACACGGACATTGTCCTGGCCTTTCTCAGATCTCACGGCTGGAAGGTGAACGTGGAAAAGAGTTCTCTATCCCCGTCAACAAGGGTTCCCTTCTTGGGAACAATTATAGACTCCTTAGAAATGAGGATCTTTCTAACAGAGGCCAGAAAAACAAAGCTTCTGGACTCTTGTCGGATACTTCATTCCGTTCCTCTTCCTTCCATAGCTCAGTGCATGGAAGTGATCGGGTTGATGGTGGCGGCGATGGACATAGTTCCTTTTGCGCGCATTCATCTAAGACCATTACAACTGTGCATGCTCAGTCAGTGGAATGGGGACTATACAGACTTGTCTCCGAAGATACAAGTAAATCAGAGGACCAGAGACTCACTCCGTTGGTGGCTGTCCCTGGACAATCTGTCTCAAGGGATGATGTTCCACAGACCAGAGTGGGTCATTGTCACGACCGACGCCAGTCTGATAGGCTGGGGCGCGGTCTGGGGATCCCTGAAAGCTCAGGGTCTTTGGTCTCGGGAAGAATCTCTTCTACCGATAAATATTCTGGAACTGAGAGCGATATTCAATGCGCTCCAGGCCTGGCCCCAGCTTGCGAGGACCAGGTTCATACGGTTTCAATCAGACAACATGACGACTGTTGCGTACATCAACCATCAGGGGGGAACAAGGAGTTCCCTAGCGATGGAAGAAGTAACCAAAATTATTCTTTGGGCGGAGTCTCACTCCTGCCACCTGTCTGCTATCCACATCCCAGGAGTGGAAAATTGGGAAGCGGATTTTCTGAGTCGGCAGACATTGCATCCGGGGGAGTGGGAACTCCATCCGGAAATCTTTGCCCAAGTCACTCACCTGTGGGGCATTCCAGACATGGATCTGATGGCCTCTCGTCAGAACTTCAAAGTTCCTTGCTACGGGGCCAGATCCAGGGATCCCAAGGCGACTCTAGTGGATGCACTAGTAGCACCTTGGACCTTCAAACTAGCTTATGTGTTCCCGCCATTTCCTCTCATCCCCAGGCTGATAGCCAGGATCAAGCAGGAGAGGGCGTCGGTGATCTTGATAGCTCCTGCGTGGCCACGCAGGACTTGGTATGCAGATCTGGTGAATATGTCATCGGCTCCACCTTGGAAGCTACCTTTGAGACGAGACCTTCTTGTTCAGGGTCCGTTCGAACATCCGAACCTGGTTTCACTCCAGCTGACTGCTTGGAGATTGAACGCTTGATTTTATCGAAGCGAGGATTCTCAGATTCTGTGATCGATACTCTTGTTCAGGCCAGAAAGCCTGTGACTAGAAAGATTTACCACAAAATTTGGAAAAAATATTTCTCTTGGTGTGAATCTAAAGGATTCCCTTGGGACAAGGTTAAGATTCCTAGGATTCTATCCTTCCTTCAAGAAGGATTGGAAAAAGGTTTATCTGCAAGTTCCCTGAAGGGACAGATTTCTGCCTTGTCGGTATTACTTCACAAAAAGCTGGCAGCTGTGCCAGATGTTCAAGCCTTTGTTCAGGCTCTGGTTAGAATCAAGCCTGTTTACAAACCTTTGACTCCTCCTTGGAGTCTCAATTTAGTTCTTTCAGTTCTTCAGGGGGTTCCGTTTGAACCCTTACATTCCGTTGATATTAAGTTATTATCTTGGAAAGTTTTGTTTTTAGTTGCGATTTCTTCTGCTAGAAGAGTCTCAGAATTATCTGCTCTGCAGTGTTCTCCTCCTTATCTGGTGTTCCATGCAGATAAGGTGGTTTTACGTACTAAACCTGGTTTTCTTCCAAAAGTTGTTTCTAACAAAAACATTAACCAGGAGATTATCGTACCTTCTCTGTGTCCAAAACCAGTTTCAAAGAAGGAACGTTTGTTGCACAATTTGGATGTTGTTCGCGCTCTAAAATTCTATTTAGATGCTACAAAGGATTTTAGACAAACATCTTCCTTGTTTGTTGTTTATTCAGGTAAAAGGAGAGGTCAAAAAGCAACTTCTACCTCTCTCTCTTTTTGGATTAAAAGCATCATCAGATTGGCTTACGAGACTGCTGGACGGCAGCCTCCCGAAAGAATCACAGCTCATTCCACTAGGGCTGTGGCTTCCACATGGGCCTTCAAGAACGAGGCTTCTGTTGATCAGATATGTAGGGCAGCGACTTGGTCTTCTCTGCACACTTTTACCAAATTTTACAAGTTTGATACTTTTGCTTCTTCTGAGGCTATTTTTGGGAGAAAGGTTTTGCAAGCCGTGGTGCCTTCCATTTAGGTGACCTGATTTGCTCCCTCCCTTCATCCGTGTCCTAAAGCTTTGGTATTGGTTCCCACAAGTAAGGATGACGCCGTGGACCGGACACACCTATGTTGGAGAAAACAGAATTTATGTTTACCTGATAAATTTCTTTCTCCAACGGTGTGTCCGGTCCACGGCCCGCCCTGGTTTTTTTTTAATCAGGTCTGATATTTTATTTTCTTTAACTATAGTCACCACGGTACCATATGGTTTCTCCTATGCAATTATTCCTCCTTAACGTCGGTCGAATGACTGGGGTAGGCGGAGCCTAGGAGGGATCATGTGACCAGCTTTGCTGGGCTCTTTGCCATTTCCTGTTGGGGAAGAGAATATCCCACAAGTAAGGATGACGCCGTGGACCGGACACACCGTTGGAGAAAGAAATTTATCAGGTAAACATAAATTCTGTTTTTGCCATTCTGACGCGAAGAGCGCTTTGGCTCAAATCATGGTCGGCTGATGTGTCGTCCAAAACTAAGTTACTAAACATTCCTTTCAAGGGAAAGACCCTGTTTGGTCCTGAGTTGAAAGAAATTATTGCGGATATCACTGGGGGGGAAGGGTCATGCCCTCCCGCAGGATAGACCGTTTAAGGCCAAAAACAAGGCTAATTTTCGCTCCTTTCGCAACTTCAGGAGCGGACCTGCTTCTATCTCTGCTGCCGCAAAGCAAGAGGGTAACGCTTCTCAGCCCAAAGCAACCTGGAAGCCCTTGCAGGGCTGGAATAAGGGTAAACAGGCCAAGAAGCCTGCGCCTGCTGCCAAGACAGCATGAAGGGGTAGCCCCCGATCCGGGACCGGATCTAGTAGGGCGCAGACTTTCTCTCTTTGCTCAGGCTTGGGCAAGAGATGTTCCAGATCCCTGGGCATTAGAAATTGTTGCTCAGGGGTATCTTCTAGAATTCAAGGACTTTCCTCCAAGGGGAAGTTTCCACATTTCTCATTGACCAGACAAAGAAACAGGCGTTCTTACGCTGTGTAGAAGATCTTTTAAAGATGGGAGTGATACACCCAGTTCAATTGCAGAACAAGGACTGGGCTTTTACTCAAACCTGTTTGTAGTTCCCAAAAAGGAAGGAACTTTCAGGCCAATCCTGGATCTAAAAATTCTAAACAAATTCCTCAGAGTTCCATCTTTCAAAATAGAAACCATTCGGACACTCTTGCCGATGATCCAGGAAGGTCAATATATGACTACCGTGGATCTAAAGGATGCGTACCTACATATTCCTATCCACAAAAGATCATCAGTTCCTAAGGTTCGCCTTTCTGGACACGCATTACCAGTTCGTGGCCCTTCCTTTCGGGTTGGCCACCGCTCCCAGAATTTTCACAAAGGGGCTAGGGTCCCTTCTAGCGGTACTAAGACCGCGGGGCATTGCAGTAGCACCTTACCTAGACGACATCTTAATACAGGCGTCGTCTTTTCACAGAGCCAAGGCTCATACAGACATTGTTCTGGCCTTTCTAAGGTCTCACGGGTGGAAGGTGAACGTAGAAAAAAGTTCTCTGTCCCCGCTCACAAGGGTTCCCTTCCTGGGAACACTACTAGACTCGGTAGAAATGAAAATCTTTCTGACAGAGGTCAGGAAGTCAAAACTTTTGAATACTTGCCGAGTTCTTCATTCCATTCCTTGGCCTTCTGTGGCTCAGTGCATGGAGGTAATTGGTTTAATGGTTGCGGCAATGGACGTAGTCCCTTTTGCCCGAATTCATCTAAGACCACTGCAACTGTGCATGCTCAAACAGTGGAATGGGGATTATGCAGATTTGTCGCCTCAAATACAAATAGACCAGAAAACCAGAGACTCTCTTCTCTGGTGGTTGTCTCAGGATCTCCTGTCTCGGGAAATGAGTTTCCGCAGACCGGATTGGATCATTGTCACGACCGATGCCACTCTGTTAGGCTGGGGTGCGGTCTGGGACTCCCTGAAAGCTCAGGGTCTATGGTCTACGGTCTTTTGGAACTGAGAGCGATATTCAATACGCTCCAGGCATCGCCTCAACTAGCGGAGGCCAAATTCATCAGATTTCATTCGGACAACATCACGACTAGCGTACATCAATCATCAGGGAGGAACAAAGAGTTCCCTAGTGATGAAGGAAGTAACCAAGATCATCAAATAGGCGGAGGATCACTCCTGCCATCTATCTGCAATTCACATCCCAGGAGTAGACAACTGGGAGGCGGATTTCTGAGTCGTCAGACTTTCCATTCGGGGGAATGGGAACTCCACCCGGAGGTTTTTGCTCAGCTGACCCAGCTATGGGGCATTCCAGAATTGGATCTGATGGCATCCCGTCAGAACACCAAACTTCCCCTTTACGGATCCAGATCCAGGGATCCCAAGGCGGCATTGATAGATGCTTTAGTAGCGCCTTGGTCATTCAGTCTAGCTTATGTCTTTACACCGTTCCTCTTCTCCCTCGGCTAGTAGCCAGAATCAAACCACGCAGGACTTGGTATGCAGACCTAGTGGACATGTCATCGGCTCCACCATGGAAACTGTCATCGAGGCAGGATCTTCTAATTCAAGGTCCATTCAAGCATCCAAATCTAGTTTCTCTGCAACTGACTGCTTGGAGATTGAACGCTTAATTCTAGCTAAGCGTGGGTTCTCTGAATCCGTTATAGATACTCTGATCCAGGCCAGAAAGCCTGTCATCAGGAAAATTTACCATAAGATATGGCGGAAATATCTTTGTTGGTGTGAATCCAAGGGTTACTCGTGGAGTAATGTTAGGATTCCAAGGATATTATCTTTTCTCCAAGAAGGATTGGAGAAAGGTTTGTCAGCTAGTTCCTTAAAGGGACAGATATCTGCTCTGTCTATCCTGTTACACTAGCATCTGGCAGCTGTACCAGACGTTCAGGCGTTTGCACAGGCCTTAGTTAGAATCAAGCCTGTTTACAAACCTGTGGCTCCTCCATGGAGTCTAAATTTAGTTCTTTCAGTTCTTCAAGGGGTTCCGTTTGAACCTTTGCATTCCATAGATATTAAGTTATTATCTTGGAAAGTTTTGTTTTTGGTAGCTATTTCTTCTGCTCGAAGAGTTTCTGAATTGTCTGCTTTGCAGTGTAATTCACCCTATCTGGTGTTCCATGCAGATAAGGTTGTTTTGCGTACCAAACCTGGTTTCTTTCCAAAAGTGGTTTCCAATAAGAATATTAACCAGGAAATTATTGTTCCTTCTCTGTATCCTAATCCAGTTTCTAAGAAGGAACGACTGTTACACAATCTTGATGTGGTTCGTGCTTTAAAATTCTATTTAAAGGCAACTAAAGATTTCAGACAAACATCATCTTTGTTTGTTGTCTATTCTGGGAAGAGGAGAGGTCAGAAAGCGACTGCTGCCTCTCTTTCCTTCTGGCTGAAAAGTATCATCCGATTGGCTTATGAGGCTGCTGGACAGCAGCCTCCTGAACGAATTACAGCTCATTCCACTAGAGATGTGGCTTCCACATGGGCTTTCAAGAATGAGGCTTCTGTTGAACAGATTTGTAAGGTAGCGACTTGGTTTTCACTGCATACATTTGCCAAATTTTACAAATTCGATACTTTTGCTTCTTCGGAGGCTATTTTTGGGAGAGGTTTTGCAAGCAGTGGTGCCTTCCGTTTAGGTTACCTGACTTGTTCCCTCCCTTCATCTGTGTCCTAAAGCTTTGGTATTGGTATCCCACAAGTAAGGATGAATCCGTGGACTGGATACACCATGTAAGAGAAAACAGAATTTATGCTTACCTGATAAATTACTTTCTCTTACGGTGTATCCAGTCCACGGCCCGCCCTGGCAATTGAGTCAGGTTCAAATTTAATTTTGTAAAACTACAGTCACCACTGCACCCTATGGTTTCTCATTTTTCTCCTAACCGTCGGTCGAATGACTGGGGGGCGGAGCCTGAGGGGGAGCTATATGGACAGCTCTGCTGTGTGCTCTCTTTGCCACTTCCTGTAGGGATTGAGAATATCCCACAAGTAAGGATGAATCCGTGGACTGGATACACCGTAAGAGAAAGTAATTTATCAGGTAAGCATAAATTCTGTTTTTGTGAATGGAATAGTTCTGCAAAATAGTACTTTCGAGTGTTAAGAAGTGTACATATTAAATACCTTCATATAGGCCCAACCTATAACAAGATTAGAATGTTGGGACCTCCATATAGGAGCATTGGTGCAGACCCATTAAATAATTATATACACAATTGTACCACAAAGATGAAACGTCACATAATAGTAACGCTTATAAAAGACTGGGAATTAGCACTCTTTTTTTTTTTAATTAAAAAGACACTCAATACTCTGCTATCCTGACTGACTTGGCTTATGCATTATCTCCTGTTGACTGAACTAACAAGTTGTTCTAACAAATCTGCTCTAAACATCTTGTTCTCCCTAAAGAACTCTTTAAATCCGCCTAACACATTCTGCCACTTGCCTGTATACTGACAGTTTGCAACTAACCAGTGGACGAAGAGCTCCAAGTTTAGAGGTTTTATAATAATACCTGAAGATCATGACATGACGGTCTCTTTAAAGCACTTATCAAATTGAAGCCTATTTGTTACTATTGGTTCTGTGATCATTTATCTACAGAAGCATTTTCAATTATATGTTGTTGGTGCGTGGCCACGCAATTAGCTCTCTTTGAATGTTTTTTGCATGTCATGATTTCTTTTTGTTTGTTTATGAACTAACTTGGTATTGAAGGGCTGTATATGGATGTTGTCTAGTCCGTCCATTTAGCACGTTTAGTTCAGTTTATTACTAAAACCTTTTTAGATCTGAACTTTTGGACGGAAGACACATATATCCATTTATATTCTCCCCCCCCCCCCCTTCCCCTAGTCTTGGTCCTGGATTTTAATAACTGTATATTATCTGCATCTTTATTTACTAGCTAGGTTTGTCACAAGGGCCGGTCCTTTTTGGTAAACTATGACTTTTTTTCTGGTTTACAATTTTAAATAATTTTTTATTATTAGGTTTTCAGTACACTCTGTTGTCTTTTGATACCTTCTGGTTCTGTGCTTCAGGCCAGCAGTTTGCGCTAATAAAATCTGATTTTTTTTTGTATCGTATCGAGTGTCTTTTTAATTAAAAAAAGAGTGCTGAATTCCTAGTGTTTTATAAGCGTTACTTTTGTGTGACGTTTCATCTTTCTGGTACAATTGTGTATGTATGTGTATATATGTGTATAGATGTGTGTGTGTATATATATATATATATATTTATATATATTTCTTTCATGTAATTGGCAAGAGTCCATGAGCTAGTGACATATGGGATATACAATCCTACCAGGAGGGGCAAAGTTTCCCAAACCTCAAAATGCCTATAAATACACCCCTCACACCCACAATTTAGTTTTACAAACTTTGCCTCCTATGTAGGTGGTGAAGTAAGTTTGTGCTAAGATTTCTACGTTGATATGCGCTTCTCAGCATTGTTTAAGCCCGATTCCTCTGAGTACAGCGAATGTCAGAGGGACGTTAAGGGATTTGAATCACTTATATGAATATGATGATTTCCCTAACGGGGGTCTATTTCATAGGTTCTCTGTTATCGGTCGTAGAGATTCATCTCCTACCTCCCTTTTCAGATCGACGATATACTCTCAATTTACCATTACCTCTACTTATAACTGTTTTAGTACTGGTTTGGCTATCTGCTATATGTGGATGGGTGTCTTTTGGTAAGTATGTTTTTTATTATTTAAGACACCTCAGCTATGGTTTGGCACTTTATGCATTTATATAAAGTTCTAAATATATGTATTGTACTTATATTTGCCATGAGTCAGGTTCATGTATTTCCTTCAGCAGACTGTCAGTTTCATATTTGGGGAATTTAAACATTTTAAGAAATGTATTTCTTACCTGGGGTTTTAGTCTTTTTTTCATTTGACTACTTCTTGCTATTGCGGGTATTAGGCCCGCGGGTGCGTCAAATGCTAAACTTTATTGCTTCATTCTTGGCGCGGAAAAAGACGTTTATGACGCAACTTCGTCGTTTCCGGCGTCATACGTGACGCCGAGACCTTTCACACGGCGGCGTCATTAGTGACGCGAGTGTGTCATTTCCGGTTATTTTTGGCGCCAAAAAAGTTTTTCATTATTTCAATACCCCATTGATGTTTGCCTCTTGCTTTTTTCTCTATCAGAGGCCTATGCTTTTGCATTTTTTCCCATTCCTGAAACTGTCATATAAGGAAATAGATAATTTCTTTCATGTAATTAGCAAGAGTCCATGAGCTAGTGACGTATGGGATATACATTCCTACCAGGAGGGGCAAAGTTTCCCAAACCTTAAAATGCCTATAAATACACCCCTCACCACACCCACAATTCAGTTTTACAAACTTTGCCTCCTATGGAGGTGGTGAAGTAAGTTTGTGCTAGATTCTACGTTGATATGCGCTCCGCAAGGTTGGAGCCCGGTTTTCCTCTCAGCGTGCAGTGAATGTCAGAGGGATGTGAGGAGAGTATTGCCTATTTGAATTCAATGATCTCCTTCTACGGGGTCTATTTCATAGGTTCTCTGTTATCGGTCGTAGAGATTCATCTCTTACCTCCCTTTTCAGATCGACGATATACTCTTATATATATATACCATTACCTCTGCTGATTTTCGTTTCAGTACTGGTTTGGCTTTCTACAACATGTAGATGAGTGTCCTGGGGTAAGTAAGTAAGCTTATTTTCTGTGACACTCTAAGCTATGGTTAGGCACTTTTTTATAAAATTCTAAATATATGTATTCAAACATTTATTTGCCTTGACTCAGGATGTTCAACATTCCTTATTTTCAGACAGTCAGTTTCATACTTGGGATAAATGCATTTGTTTCAATCATTTTTTCTTAACTTAAAAAATTTGACTTTTTCCCTGTGGGCTGTTAGGCTCGCAGGGGCAGAAAATGCTTCATTTTATTGCGTCATTCTTGGCGCGGACTTTTTTGGCGCAAAATTTTTTTTCTGTTTCCGGCGTCATACGTGTCGCCGGAAGTTGCGTCATTTTTTGACGTTTTTTTGCGTCAAAAGTGTCGGCGTTCCGGATGTGGCGTCATTTTTGGCACCAAAAGCATTTAGGCGCCAAATAATGTGGGCGTCTTTTTTGGCGCTAAAAAATATGGGCGTCATTTTTGTCTCCACATTATTTAAGTCTCATTTATTGCTTCTGGTTGCTAGAAGCTTGTTCACTGGCATTTTTTTCCTATTCCTGAAACTGTCATTTAAGGAATTTGATCAATTTTGCTTTATATGTTGTTTTTTCTTTTACATATTGCAAGATGTTCTACGTTGCAACTGAGTCAGAAGATACTTCAGGAAAATCGCTGCCCAGTGCTGGAGCTACCAAGCTAAGTGTATCTGCTATAAACTTTTGGTATCTGTTTCTCCAGCTGTTGTTTGTATTGCATGTCATGACAAACTTATTAATGCAGATAAAATTTCCTTTAGTACTGTTACATTACCTGTTGCTGTTCCGTCAACATCAAATTTTCAGAGTGTTCCTGATAACATAAGAGATTTTATTTTTTAAATCCATTAAGAAGGCTATGTCTGTTATTTCTCCTTCTAGTATACATAAAAGTCTTTTAAAACTTCTCTTTTTTCAGATGAATTTTTAAATGAACATCATCATTCTGATACTGATAATGGTTCTTCTGGTTCAGAGGTTTCTGTCTCAGAGGTTGATGCTGATAAATCTTTGTATTTGTTCAAGATGGAATTTATTCGTTCTTTACTTAAAGTAGTATTAATTGCATTAGAAATAGAGGATTCTGGTCCTCTTGATACTAAATCTAAACGTTTAAATAAGGTTTTTAAATCTCCTGTAGTTATTCCAGAAGTGTTTTCTCTCCCTGATGCTATTTCTGAAGTAATTTCCAGGGAATGGAATAATTTGGGTAATTCATTTACTCCTTCTAAACGTTTAAGCAATTATATCCTGTGCCATCTGACAGATTAGAATTTTGGGACAAAATCTCTAAGGTTAATGGGGCTGTCTCTACTCCTGCTAAACGTACTACTATTCCTATGGCAGATAGTACTTCATTTAAGGATCCTTTAGATAGGAAGATTGAATCCTTTCTAAGAAAAGCTTACTTATGTTCAGGTAATCTTCTTAGACCTGCTATATTTTTTAGCGGATGTTGCTGCAGCTTCAACTTTTTGGTTAGAAGCTTTAGCGCAACAAGTAACAGATCATAATTTTATAGCATTATTATTATTCTATAACGTGCTAATAATTTTATTTGTGATACCATCTTTTGATATCATTAGAGTTGATGTCAGGTATATGTCTCTAGCTATTTTAGCTAGAAAAGCTTTATGGCTTAAAACTTGGAATGCTGATATGTCTTCTAAGTCAACTTTGCTTTCCCTTTCTTTCTAGGGTAATAAATTATTCGATTTTCAGTTGGATTCTATTATCTCAACTGTTACTGGAGGGAAGGGAACTTTTTTACCAAAGGACAAAAAATTCTAAGGTAAATTTAGGTCTAATAATCATTTTCGTTCCTTTCCTCACAACAAGGAACAAAAGCCTGATCCTTCATCCTCAGGAGCGGTATCCGTTTGGAAACCATTTCCAGTTTAGAATATATCCAAGCCTTATAGAACCTATAGCCAGCTCCTAAATACCCATGAAGGTGCGGCCCTCATTCCAGCTCAGCTGGTATGGGGCAGTTTACGTTTTCTTTTAAGGTACAGAATTGGCTTCAAGTTAAGGCCTCCTGCAAAGAGATTTTTTTTTTCTTTCCCGTGTCCCAGTAAACACAGCAAAGGCTCAGCATTTCTGAAATGTGTTTCAGATCTAGAGTTGGCTGGAGTAATTATGCCAGTTCCAGTTCTGGAACAGGGGCTGGGGTTTTATTCTATCTCTTCATTGTACCAAAGAAGGTCAATTCCTTCAGACCAGTTCCGGATCTATCAATATTGAATCGTTATGTAAGGATACCAACATTCAAGATGGTAACTGTAGGACTATCCTGCCTTTTATTTAGCAAGGGCATTATATGTCTACAATAGATTTACAGGATGCATATCTGCATATTCCGATTCATCCAGATCATTATCAGTTCCTGAGATTCTCTTTTTAGACAAGCATTACCAGTTTTGTGGCTCTCTACCGTTTGGCCTAGCGTCAGCTCCAAGAATTTTTTTCATACGAAACGACTTGTGTTGTTTCTTCAAGATCATGGTTGGAGGATCAATTTACCAATCAGTTCATTGTTTCCTCAGACAAGGGTAACCTTTTTAGGTTTCCAGATAGATTCAGTGTCTATGACTCTGTCCTTGTCAGATAAGAGAAGTTTAACATTGATATCAGCTTGTCAAAACCTTCAGTCACAATCATTCCCTTTGGTAGCCTTATGCATGGAAATTTTAGGTATTAGGACTGCCGCATCGGATGCGATCTCCTTTGCTTGTTTTCACATGCGACCTCTTCAGCTCTGTATGCTGAACCAGTGGTGCAGGGATTACACAAAGATATCTCAATTAATATCTTTAAACCGATTATACGACACTCTCTGACATGGTGGACAGTTCACCATCGTTTAGTTCAGGGGGCTTCTTTGTTCTTCCGACCTGGACTATAATCTCAACAGATGCAAGTCTTACAGGTTGGGGAGCTGTGTGGGGGTCTCTGACGGCACAAGGGGTTTGGGAATCTCAGGAGGTGAGATTACCGATCAATATTTTTGAACTCCGTGCAATTTTCAGAGCTCTTCAGTTTTGGCCTCTTCTGAAGAGAGAGTTGTTCATTTTTTTTCAGATAGACAATGTCACAGCTGTGGCATACATCAATCATCAAGGAGGGACTCACAGTCCTCTGGCTATGAAAGAAGTATCTCGAATTCTGGTTTGGGCGGAATCCAGCTCCTGTCTAATCTCTGCGGTTCATGTCCCAGGTATAGACAATTGGGAAGCGGATTATCTCAGTCGCCAAACGTTGCATCCGGGCGAATGGTCTCTTCACCCAGAGGTATTTCTTCAGATTGTTCAAATGTGGGAACTCCCAGAAATAGATCTGATGGCTTCTCATCTAAACAAGAAACTTCCCTGGTATCTGTCCGGATCCCGGGATCCTCGGGCGGAAGCAGTGGATACATTATCACTTCCTTGGAAGTATCATCCTGCCTATATCTTTCCGCCTCTAGTTCTTCTTCCAAAAGTAATCTCCAAGATTCTGAAGGAATGCTTGTTTGTTCTGCTGGTAGCTCCAGCATGGCCTCACAGGTTTTGGTATGCGGATCTTGTCCGGATGGCCTCTTGCCAGCTGTGGACTCTTCCGTTAAGACCAGACTTTCTGTCGCAAGGTCCTTTTTTCCATCAGGATCTCAAATCCTTAAATTTTAAGGTATAGAGTTTGAAAGCTTGATTCTTGGTCAAAGAAGGTTTCTCTGACTCTGTGATTAATACTATGTGACAGGCTCGTAAATCTGTATCTAGTGAGATATATTATAGAGTCTGGAAGACTTATATTTCTTAGTGTCTTTCTCATCATTTTTTCTTGGCATTCTTTTTGAATACAGAGAATTTTTCAGTTTCTTCAGGATGGTTTAGATAAAGGTTTGTCCGCAAGTTCCTTGAAAGGACAAATCTCTGCTCTTTCTGTTCTTTTTTCACAGAAGGATTGCTATTCTTCCTGATATTTCATTGTTTTGTACAAGCTTTGGTTCGTATAAAACCTGTCATTAAGTCAATTTCTCCTCCTTGGAGTTTGAATTTGGTTCTGGGGGCTTTTCAAGCTCCTCCTTTTGAACCCATGCATTCTTTGGTCGTTATATTACTTTCTTGGAAAGTTTTGTTTCTTTTGGCCATCTCTTCTGCCAGAAGAGTCTGAATTATCTGCTCTTTCTTGTGAGTCTCCTTTTCTGATTTTTCATCAGGATGGGGCGGTGCTGCGAACTTCTTTTGAATTTTTTACCTAAGGTTGTGAATTCTAACAACCTTAGTAGAGAAATTGTGGTTCCTTCATTATGTCCTAATCCTATGAATTCTAAGGAGAAATCATTGCATTCTTTGGATGCTGTTAGAGCTTTGTATTATTTGTCATCTTTTCCGGTTCTAGAAAAGGCCAGAAAGCTTCTGCCATTTCTTTGGCATCTTGGTTGAAATCTCTATTTCTCCAACATAGGTGTGTCCGGTCCACGGCGTCATCCTTACTTGTGGGATATTCTCTTCCCCAACAGGAAATGGCAAAGAGCCCAGCAAAGCTGGTCACATGATCCCTCCTAGGCTCCGCCTACCCCGTCATTCTCTTTGCCGTTGCACAGGCAACATCTCCATGGAGATGGCTAAGAGTTTTTTTGGTGTTTAAATGTAGTTTTATTCTTCAATCAAGAGTTTGTTATTTTAAAATAGTGCTGGTATGTACTATTTACTCTGAAACAGAAAAGAGATGAAGATTTCTGTTTGTAAGAGGAAGATGATTTTAGCAACCGTTACTAAAATCGATGGCTGTTTCCACACAGGACTGTTGAGATGAATTAACTTCAGTTGGGGGAAACAGTCAGCAGACTTTTGCTGCTTGAGGTATGACACATTTCTAACAAGACTTGGTAATGCTGGAAGCTGTCATTTTCCCTATGGGAACCGGTAAGCCATTTTCTTAGTTCAGTATAAGAATAAAGGGCTTCACAAGGGCTTTAAAGACTGGTAGACATTTTTCTGGGCTAAAACGATTACATTATAAGTATATTTAATGGATGTTAACTATAAATAGTTCTTTTAATCTTGGGGATGTATTAAAAAACGGCAGGCACTGTATTGGACACCTTTTTCACTGGGGGCCTTTTCTAGTCATAGGCAGAGCCTCATTTTCGCGCCACTAATGCGCAGTTGTTTTTGGAAAGCAAGGCATGCAGATGCATGTGTGAGGAGCTAAGAACCACTGAAAAAGCTTATAGAAGGCGTCATTTGGTATTGTATTCCCCTCTGGGCTTGGTTGGGTCTCAGCAAAGCTGATACCAGGGACTGTATAGGGGTTAAATGTAAAAACTGCTCCGGTTCCGTTATTTCAAGAGTTAAAGCTTTCAAATTTGGTGTGCAATACTTTTAAGGCTTTAAGACCCTGTGGTGAAATTTTGGTGAATTTTGAACAATTCCTTCATACTTTTTCGCATATTCAGTAATAAAGTGTGTTCAGTTTAAAATTTAAAGTGACAGTAACGGTTTTATTTTAAAACGTTTTTTGTGCTTTGTTATCAAGTTTATGCCTGTTAACATGTCTGAACCATCAGATAGACGATGTTCTGTATGTTTGGAAGCCAAGGTTCCTCCCCATTTAAATATATGTGATGAATGTGACTTAGTGTCCAGACAAAGTAGGGACAAAGATGCCACTGATAATGATGTTGCCCAAAATGATTCCTCAAGCGAGGGGAGTAAGCATGGTACTGCATCATCCCCTTCTGTGTCTACACCAGTCTTGCCCACACAAGAGGCCCCTAGTACATCTAGTGCGCCAATCCTTCTTACTATGCAACAATTAACGGCTGTAATGGATAATTCTATTAAAAACATTTTGTCCAAAATGCCTACTTATCAGAGAAAGCGCGATTGCTCTGTTTTAGATACTGAAGAGCATGAGGACGCTGATGATAATGGTTCTGACGTACCCTCACGCCAATCTGAAGGGGCCAGCAGGGAGGTTTTGTCTGAGGGAGAAATTTCAGATTCAGGAAAAATTTCTCAACAAGCTGAACCTGATGTTATTATTTTTAAATTTAAATTGGAACATCTCCGCGCTCTGCTTAAGGAGGTGTTATCTACTCTGGATGATTGTGACAATTTGGTCATTCCAGAGAAATGATGTAAGATGGACAAGTTCCTAGAGGTCCCGGTGCCCCCCGATGCTTTTCCTATACCCAAGCGGGTGGCGGACATTGTAAATAAGGAATGGGAAAGGCCCGGCATACCTTTTGTTCCTCCCCCTATATTTAAAAAGTTATTTCCTATGGTCGACCCCAGAAAGGACTTATGGCAGACAGTCCCCAAGGTCGAGGGGGCGGTTTCTACTCTAAACAAACGCACTACTATCCCTATAGAAGATAGTTGTGCTTTCAAAGATCCTATGGATAAAAAATTAGAGGGTTTGCTTAAAAAGATGTTTGTTCAGCAAGGTTACCTTCTACAACCAATTTCATGCATTGTTCCTGTCACTACAGCAGCGTGTTTCTGGTTCGAAGAACTAGAAAAGTCGCTCAATAAAGACTCTTCATATGAGGAGGTTATGGACAGAGTTCAAGCACTTAAATTGGCTAACTCTTTTATCTTAGACGCCACTTTGCAATTAGCTAGATTAGCGGCGAAAAATTCAGGTTTTGCAATTGTGGCGCGCAGAGCGCTTTGGCTAAAGTCTTGGTCAGCGGATGTGTCCTCCAAGAACAAATTGCTTAACATCCCTTTCAAAGGTAAAACGCTATTTGGCCCTGACTTGAAAGAGATTATTTCAGACATCACTGGGGGAAAGGGCCACGCCCTTCCTCAGGATAGGTCTTTTAAGGCTAAAAATAAGCCTAATTTTCGTCCCTTTCGCAGAAACGGACCAGCCTCAAATTCTACACCCTCTAAGCAAGAGGGTAATAGTTCTCAAACCAAACCAGCCTGGAGACCAATGCAAGGCTGGAACAAGGGTAAGTAGGCCAAGAAACCTGCTACTAAAACAGCATGAAGTGTTGGCCCCAGATCCGGGACCGGATCTGGTGGGGGGCAGACTCTCTCTCTTTGCTCAGGCTTGGGCAAGAGATGTTCAGGATCCTTGGGCGCTAGAAATAGTTTCTCAAGGTTATCTCCTGGAATTCAAGGAACTACCCCCAAGGGGAAGGTTCCACAGGTCTCAATTGTCTTCAGACCAAATAAAGACAGGCATTCTTACATTGTGTAGAAGACCTGTTAAGAATGGGAGTGATTCATCCTGTTCCATTAGGAGAACAAGGGATGGGGTTTTACTCCAATCTTTTCATAGTCCCCAAAAAAGAGGGAACATTCAGACCAATTTTAGATCTCAAGATTCTAAACAAATCTCTCAGGGTTCCATCGTTCAAAATGGAAACCATTCGAACAATTCTTCCTACCATCCAGGAAGGTCAATTCATGACCACGGTGGATTTAAAGGATGCGTATCTACATATTCCTATCCACAAGGAACATCATCGGTTCCTAAGGTTTGCCTTTCTGGACAAGCATTACCAGTTTGTGGCACTTCCATTCGGATTAGCCACTGCTCCAAGGATTTTCACAAAGGTACTAGGGTCCCTTCTAGCGGTGCTAAGACCAAGGGGCATTGCAGTAGTACCTTACTTGGACGACATACTGATTCAAGCGTCGTCTCTGTCAAAAGCAAAGGCTCATACGGACATTGTCCTAGCCTTTCTCAGATCTCACGGGTGGAAGGTGAACATAGAAAAAAGTTCTCTGTCCCCGTCAACAAGAGTTCCCTTCTTGGGAACAATAATAGACTCCTTAGAAATGAAGATTTTTCTGACAGAGGCCAGAAAATCAAAACTTCTAAGCTCTTGTCAAGTACTTCATTCTGTTCTTCCTTCCATAGCGCAGTGCATGGAAGTAATAGGTTTGATGGTTGCGGCAATGGACATAGTTCCTTTTGCACGAATTCATCTAAGACCATTACAACTGTGCATGCTCAGACAGTGGAATGGGGATTATACAGACTTGTCTCCGACGATCCAAGTAGATCAGGGAACGAGAGATTCACTCCGTTGGTGGCTGACCCTGAACAACCTGTCACAGGGAATGAGCTTCCGCAGACCAGAGTGGGTCATTGTCACGACCGACGCCAGTCTGGTGGGCTGGGGCGCGGTCTGGGAACCCCCGAAAGCTCAGGGTCTATGGTCTCGGGAAGAATCTCTTCTCCCGATAAACATTCTGGAACTGAGAGCGATATTCAATGCTCTCAAAGCTTGGCCTCAACTAGCAAAGGCCAAATTCATAAGGTTTCAATCAGACAACATGACGACTGTTGCATATATCAACCATCAGGGGGGAACAAGGAGTTCCCTGGCGATGGAAGAAGTGAACAAAATAATTCAATGGGCGGAGAATCACTCCTGCCACTTGTCTGCAATCCACATCCCAGGAGTGGAAAATTGGGAAGCGGATTTTCTGAGTCGTCAGACTTTCCATCCGGGGGAGTGGGAACTCCATCCGGAAATCTTTGCCCAAATAACTCAATTATGGGGCATTCCAGACATGGATCTGATGGCGTCTCGTCAGAACTTCAAGGTTCCTTGCTACGGGTCCAGATCCAGGGATCCCAAGGCGACTCTAGTAGATGCACTAGTAGCACCTTGGACCTTCAACCTAGCCTATGTATTCCCACCGTTTCCTCTCATTCCCAGGCTGGTAGCCAGGATCAAACAGGAGAGGGCTTCGGTGATCTTGATAGCTCCTGCGTGGCCACGCAGGACTTGGTATGCAGACCTGGTGAATATGTCATCGGCTCCACCATGGAAGCTACCTTTGAGACAGGACCTTCTTGTTCAAGGTCCATTCGAACATCCGAATCTGGCTTCACTCCAACTGACTGCTTGGAGATTGAACGCTTGATTTTATCAAAGCGTGGTTTTTCAGATTCTGTCATTGATACTCTTATTCAGGCTAGAAAGCCTGTAACTAGGAAAATTTACCATAAAATATGGAAAAAATATATCTGTTGGTGTGAATCTAAAGGATTCCCATGGAACAAGATAAAAATTCCTAAGATTCTATCCTTTCTACAAGAGGGTTTGGAGAAAGGATTATCTGCAAGTTCTTTGAAGGGACAGATTTCTGCTTTATCTGTCTTACTTCACAAAAAGCTGGCGGCTGTGCCAGATGTTCAAGCTTTTGTTCAGGCTCTGGTTAGAATCAAGCCTGTTTACAAACCTTTGACTCCTCCTTGGAGTCTCAATTTAGTTCTTTCAGTTCTTCAAGGGGTTCCGTTTGAACCCTTACATTCCGTAGATATTAAGTTACTATCTTGGAAAGTTTTGTTTTTGGTTGCAATTTCTTCTGCTAGAAGAGTTTCAGAGTTATCTGCTCTGCAGTGTTCTCCTCCTTATCTGGTGTTCCATGCAGATAAGGTGGTTTTGCGTACTAAACCTGGTTTTCTTCCGAAAGTTGTTTCTAACAAAAATATTAACCAGGAGATAGTTGTGCCTTCTTTGTGTCCGAATCCAGTTTCAAAGAAGGAACGTTTGTTACACAATTTGGATGTAGTTCGTGCTCTAAAATTCTATTTAGAGGCTACAAAGGATTTCAGACAAACATCTTCTTTGTTTGTTGTTTATTCCGGTAAAAGGAGAGGTCAAAAAGCAACTTCTACCTCTCTCTCTTTTTGGCTTAAAAGCATCATCCGATTGGCTTATGAGACTGCCGGACGGCAGCCTCCTGAAAGAATCACAGCTCACTCCACTAGGGCTGTGGCTTCCACATGGGCCTTCAAGAACGAGGCTTCTGTTGATCAGATATGTAAGGCAGCGACTTGGTCTTCACTGCACACTTTTACCAAATTTTACAAATTTGATACTTTTGCTTCTTCTGAAGCTATTTTTGGGAGAAAGGTTTTGCAAGCCGTGGTGCCTTCCATCTAGTTGACCTGATTTGCTCCCTCCCTTCATCCGTGTCCTAAAGCTTTGGTATTGGTTCCCACAAGTAAGGATGACGCCGTGGACCGGACACACCTATGTTGGAGAAAACAGAATTTATGCTTACCTGATAAATTACTTTCTCCAACGGTGTGTCCGGTCCACGGTCCGCCCTGGTTTTTTTTAATCAGGTCTGATGAATTATTTTCTCTAACTACAGTCACCACGGTATCATATGATTTCTCCTATGCATATTCCTCCTTTACGTCGGTCGAATGACTGGGGTAGGCGGAGCCTAGGAGGGATCATGTGACCAGCTTTGCTGGGCTCTTTGCCATTTCCTGTTGGGGAAGAGAATATCCCACAAGTAAGGATGACGCCGTGGACCGGACACACCGTTGGAGAAAGTAATTTATCAGGTAAGCATAAATTCTGTTTTCATCATGCTTATGTCGAGTCGGGTAAAACTCCGCCTCTAAGGATTACAGTTCATTCTACTAGGTCAGTTTCTACTTCCTGGGCGTTTAGGAATGAAGCTTCGATTGATCAGATTTGCAAAGCAGCAACTTGGTCCTCTTTGCATACTTTTTCTAAATTCTACCATTTTGATGTGTTTTCTTCTTCTGAAGCAGTTTTTGGTAGAAAAGTTCTTCAGGCAGTGGTTTCAGTTTGAATCTTCTGCTTATGTTTTTCATTTAACTTTATTTTGGGTGTGGATTATTTTCAGCAGGAATTGGCTGTCTTTATTTTATCCCTCCCTCTCTAGTGACTCTTGTGTGGAAAGATCCACATCTTTGGTAGTCATTATCCCATACGTCACTAGCTCATGGACTCTTGCTAATTACATGAAAGAAAACATAATTTATGTAAGAACTTACCTGATAAATTCATTTCTTTCATATTAGCAAGAGTCCATGAGGCCCGCCCTTTTTTGTGGTGGTTATGATTTTTTTGTATAAAGCACAATTATTCCAATTCCTTATTTTATATGCTTTCGCACTTTTTTCTTATCACCCCACTTCTTGGCTATTCGTTAAACTGAATTGTGGGTGTGGTGAGGGGTGTATTTATAGGCATTTTAAGGTTTGGGAAACTTTGCCCCTCCTGGTAGGAATGTATATCCCATACGTCACTAGCTCATGGACTCTTGCTAATATGAAAGAAATGAATTTATTAGGTAAGTTCTTACATAAATTATGTTTTTTTTGTTGAGGACCATGGAAAGCATTTGTTTATTGGTGGGTGAATTTATCCACCAATCAGCAAGAACAACACAGTGTGTTCACCAAAAATGGGCCGGCATCTAGAATTACATTCTTGCATTTCAAATAAAGATACCAAGAGAATGAAGAAAAATTGATAATAGGAGTAAATTAGAACGTTACTTAAAATTCCATGCTCTATCTGAATCACAAAAGAAAAAATTTGGGTTCAGTGTCCATTTAACCTTTTTTTGTGCAGGTATTTTTAGCTGTATAATTGCATGTTAAACATTTTGCAGTGCAGTATGTCTAATGGAAACTGGTTACTTTTGTCTGCATGTGTCAATTTAATATTCAATTTGTATTTTAATAACATTTTATATAAAAAAAAAATTAAAAAGAAGTTATTTTCCTTCCTAATACAAGTCCACAGCATCATTCCTTACTGTTGGGAAATACTGACCCTGGCCACAAGGAGGAGGCAAAGACACCCCAGCCAAAGGCTTAAAGGGATATTAAACCCACATTTTTTCTTTTATGATTCAGACAGAGAATTCAATTTTAAACAACTTTCTCATTTACTTCTATTATCTAATTTGTTTAATTCTTTAGATATCCTTTGTTGAAGGAATATCAAAGCACATAGGTGAGCCAATCACACGAGGCATCTATGTGCAGCTACCAATCAGCTACTGAGCCTATCTAGATATGCTTTTCTTTCATGTAATTGGCAAGAGTCCATGAGCTAGTGATGTATGGGATATACAATCCTACCATGAGGGGCAAAGTTTCCCAAACCTCAAAATGCCTACAAATGCACTCCTCACCACACCCACAATTCAGTTTTACAAACTTTGCCTCCTATGGAGGTGGTGAAGTAAGTTTGTGCTAGATTTCTACGTTGATATGCGCTTCTCAGCATGTTGAACCCCGGTTCCTCTCAGAGTACAGTGAATGTCAGAGGGATGTGAAGGGAGTATCACCTATTGAATACTATGGTCTTCCTAACGGGGATCTATTTCATAGGTTCTCTGTTATCGGTCGTAGAGATTTATCTCCTACCTCTCTTTTCAGATTGACGATATACACTTATTATATACCATTACCTCTACTGATTTTCGTTTCAGTACTGGTTTGGCTATCTGCTATATGTGGATGGGTGTCTTTTGGTAAATATGTCTCATTACCTTAAGACACTCTCAGCTATGGTTTGGCACTATATATAAAGTTCTAAATATATGTTTGTACTTATATTTGCCATGATTCAGGTTTATCAGTATATTTCCTTTTTGCAGACTGTCAGTTTCATATCTGGGAAATGCTTTATAAAAAATAAAAATTCTTACCTGAGGTTTTCAAATTGACTTTCTAAATTGCGGGCTGTATTAGGCTCGCGAGAGTGCAAAATGCTATAATTTATTGCGTCATTCTTGGCGTGAGACTTTTTTGGCGCGAAAATTACGTTTGTTGATGCAAATTTGTCATTTCCAGGCGTCTTAGTTGGTGCCGAGTTTTTCACGAGGTTGCGTCATCTATGACGCTCGAGTTTCGTTCCGGACGTTTTTGGTGCCAAAAAATGTTTTTCAGTTTGTGGTGCGTCATACTTGGCGCCAAACTTTTTTTCATTATTTAAGACCTCATTCCTTTTGCCTCTGGTCTTTTTTCTATGTCAGAGGCCTATTCTGTTTGCATTTTTTCCCATTCCTGAAACTGTCATATAAGGAAATTGATAATTTTGCTTTATATGTTTTTTTCTTTTACATACTGCAAGATGAGACACAATCACACACAGAGGGTTAGAGAGAGAGAAAGAGAGACACAATCATACACAGAGGGTTAGAGAGAGAGAGAGAGAGAAAGAGAGACATAATCATACACAGAGGGTTAGAGAGAAAGAGAGTGACACAATCACACACACAGGGTAAGAGAGAGAGAGAAAGAAAGAGAGACAATCACACACAGAGGGTTAGAGAGAGAGAGAGACACAATCATACACAGAGGGTTAGAGAGAGAGAAAGAGAGTGACACAATCACACACACAGGGTAAGAGAGAGAGAGAAAGAAAGAGAGACAATCACACACAGGGTTAGAGAGAGAGAGAGAGAGAGAGAGAGAGAGAGACACAATCATACACAGAGGGTTAGAGAGAGAGAAAGAGAGAGACACAATCACACACAGAGGGTTAGAGAGAGAGAGACACAATCACACACAGAGGGTTAGAGAGAGAGAGAGAGAGACACACAATCACACACAGAGGGTTAGAGAGAGAGAAAGAGAGACACAATTACACACAGAGGGTTAGAGAGAAAGAGAGAGGGACACATTCACACACAGAGGGTTAGAGAGAGAGAGAGAGACACAATCACACACAGAGGGTAAGAGAGAGAGACACAATCACACACAGGGTTAGAGAGAGAGAAAGAGAGACACACACAGGGTTAGAGAGAGAGAAAGAGAGACACAATCACACACATAGGGTTAGAGAGAGAAAGAGAGAGACAATCACACACAGAGGGTTAGAGAGAGAGAGAGACACAATCACACACAGAGGGTTAGAGAGAGAGAAAAAGAGACACAATCACACACAGAGGGTTAGAGAGAAAGAGAGAGAGACACAATCACACACAGAGGGTTAGAGAGAGAGAAAGAGAGACACAATCACACACAGAGGGTTAGAGAGAGAGAAATAGACACAATCACACACAGAGGGTTAGAGAGAGAAAAAGAGAGAGACACAATCACACACAGAGGGTTAGAGAGAAAGAGAGACACAATCACACACAGAGGGTTAGAGAGAGAGAAAGAGAGACACACAATCACACACAGAGGGTTAGAGAGAGAGAGAGACAATCACACACAGAGGGTTAGAGAGAGAGAAAGAGAGACACAATCACACACAGAGGGTTAGAGAGAGAAAGAGAGAGAGACACAATCACACACACAGGGTTAGAGAGAAAGAGAGACACACACAATCACACACAGAGGGTTAGAGAGAGAGAGAGACGATCACACACAGAGGGTTAGAGAGAGAGAAAGAGAGACACAATCACACACAGAGGGTTAGAGAGAGAGAGAAAGAGAGACACAATCACACACAGAGGGTTAGAGAGAGAGAGAAAGAGAGACACAATCACACACAGAGGGTTAGAGAAAGAGAGAGAGACACAATCACACACAGAGGGTTAGAGAAAGAGAGAGAGACACAATCACACACAGAGGGTTAAAGAGAGAGAGAGAGACACACACAATCACACACAGAGGGTTAGAGAGAGAGACACAATCACACACAGAGGGTTAGAGAGAGAGAAAGAGAGAGGGACACAATCACACACAGAGGGTTAGAGAGAGAGACACACAATCACACACAGAGGGTTAGAGAGAGAGAAAGAGAGAGAGACACACACACACAGAGAGGGTAAGAGAGAGAGAGAGACACAATCACACACAGAGGGTTAGAGAAAGAGAGAGACACACAATCACACACAGAGGGTTAGAGAGAGAGACAATCACACACAGAGGGTTAGAGAGAAAGAGAGACACAATCACACACACAGGGTTAGAGAGAGAAAGAGAGAGACACAATCACACACAGAGGGTTAGAGAGAGAGAGAAAGAGAGAGACACAATCACACACAAAGGGTTAGAGAGAGAGACACACACACAATCACACACAGAGGGTTAGAGAGAAAGAGACACAATCACACACACAGGGTTAGAGAGAGAGAAAGAGAGAGGGACACAATCACACACAGAGGTTTAGAGAGAGAAAGAGAGACACAATCACACACAGAGGGTTAGAGAGAGAGAGAGAGAGACACAATCACACACAGAGGGTTAGAGAGAGAGAGAGACACAATCACACACAGAGGGTTAGAGAGAGAGAGAGAGAGACACAATCACACACAGAGGGTTAGAGAGAGAGAGACACAATCACACACAGAGGGTTAGAGAGAGAGACACACAATCACACACAGAGGGTTAGAGAGAGAAAGAGAGAGAGACACAATCACACACACACAGGGTTAGAGAGAGACAATCACACACAGGGGGTTAGAGAGAGAAAGAGAGAGTGACACAATCACACACAGAGGGTTAGAGAAAGAGAGAGAGAGACACATTCACACACAGAGGGTTAGAGAGACACATAAGGGATGAGAGAGTCAGAGGGGGAGGAAGAGAGACAGAGAGAGAAAGAGAGACAGAGAGAGAAAGAGACCATAGGGGAGAACAACACATATGGAGAGAGTTGGATAGATAGAGAGTTCAGAAAGTAAAAATCTAAGGTTGTAGCACTTCTTCAATAAAATGTGGCTAAATCACTGCTCTGAGTCTACATCTCTTCCTGGCTGCTCTGTAAGGAAGTGACAGTGGCACATTCCACTGCACTTGGAGGTGTAGTACAGAACTCTCTTTTTCACTTTAGCAAAGCTGACAGCTTCACAGGACAGCGACAAAATAAATGAAAGTTGTTTGTTTCTCCAACATTGGTGTGTCCGGTCCACGGCGTCATCCATAACTTGTGGGAATATTCTCTTCCCCAACAGGAAATGGCAAAGAGCACAGCAAAAGCTGTCCATATAGTCCCTCCCAGGCTCCGCCCCCCCAGTCATTCTCTTTGCCGCTCTGAACAAGTAGCATCTCCACGGAGATGGTGAAGAGTATGTGGTGTTTAGTTGTAGTTTTTTATTCTTCTATCAAAAGTTTGTTATTTTAAAATAGTGCTGGTATGTACTATTTACTCTGAAACAGAAAGAGATGAAGAGTTCTGTTTAAAAAAGGAGTATGATTTTAGCAGCAGTAACTAAAATCGATTGCTGTTCCCACACAGGACTGTTGAGCTGAGAGAACTTCAGTTGGGGGGAACAGTTTGCAGACTTTTCTGCTCAAGGTATGACTTGCCATTTTTCTAACAAGACTGTGTAATGCTGGAAGGCTGTCATTTTTCCCTCATGGGGATCAGTAAGCCATTTTTTTAGTCTCAAACAGAATAAAGGGCTTATTATGGGCTATAAACTGGTAGACACCTTTAGGGGCTAAATCGATTGCTTTATTTAAGGATTATATGCAGTTTGAAGTTGAATTTCACACTTTTATAACATTGGGGAACGTTTTTAGCACCAGGCACTTGTTAAGACACCTTCCCAGTCAGGAAGGGCCTTTCTCTGTAGTAGGCAGAGCCTCATTTTCGCGCCATTACTGCGCAGTTACTTTTGAGAACAGTACATGCAGCTGCATGTGTGAGGGTCTGGAATCCACTGAAAACGTTCCTAGAAGGCTTCATTTGGTATCGTATACCCCCCTGAGTTTGGTGAAGTCGCAGCAAAGGCTGTGGCTGGGACTGTAAGGGGGTTAAAATTGTAAACGGCTCCGGTTTCCACATTTTAAGGGTTAACAGCTTGAAAATTGGGGTGCAATACTTTGAATGCATTAAGACACTGTGGTGAAAATTTAATAAAGATTGGATAATTCCTTCATAGTTTTTCACATATTCAGTAATAAAGTGTGCCCTGTTTAACATTTAAAGAGACAGTAACGGTTTTGTTTTAAAACGGTTTTTGTGCTTTATTAACCAGTTTAAGCCTGTTTAACATGTCTGTACCTTCAGATAGATCATGTTCTGTATGTATGGAAACCAATGTGGTTCCCCCTTCAAATATGTGTGATAATTGTGCCATAGCGTCCAAACAGAGTAAGGACAGTAATGTCACAAATAGTAAGCTTGCCCAGGATGATTCCTCAGATGAAGGAAGTAGACATAGTTCTACATCATCTCCTTCTGTGTCTATACCAGTTATGCCCGCGCAGGCGACCCCTAGTACTTCTAGCGCGCCAATGCTTGTTACTATGCAACAATTGACGGCAGTAATGGATAACTCCATAGCTAATATTTTATCCAAAATGCCAGCATTTCAGAGAAAGCGCGATTGCTCTGTTTTAAACACTGTAGAGCAGGAGGGCGCTGATGATAATTTTTCTGTCATACCCTCACACCAATCTGAAGTGGCAGTGAGGGAGGGTTTGTCAGATGGGGAAATTTCTGATACAGGAAGAATTTCTCAGCAGGCAGAACCTGATGTTGTGACATTTAAATTTAAATTAGAGCATCTCCGCGCATTACTTAAGGAGGTGCTATCTACTGGATGATTGTGACAATCTGGTCATCCCAGAAAAATTGTGCAAGATGGACAAGTTCCTTGAGGTCCCGGTGCACCCTGATGCTTTTCCGATACCTAAACGGGTGGCGGACATAGTGAATAAGGAGTGGGAGAAGCCAAGCATACCTTTTGTCCCTCCTCCTATATTTAAGAAATTGTTCCCTATGGTCGACCCCAGGAAGGACTTATGGCAAACAGTTCCTAAGGTCGAGGGGGCGGTTTCTACACTAGCCAAGCGCACGACCATTCCTATTGAGGACAATTGTGCTTTCAAAGATCCTATGGATAAAAAATTGGAGGGTTTGCTTAAAAAGATTTTTGTACAGCAAGCTTACCTCCTTCAAACTATTTCGTGCATTATTCCTGTCACTACAGCGGCGTGGTTCTGGTTCGAGGAACTGGAAAAGTCGCTCAGTAGGGAGACTCCGTATGAGGAAGTCATGGACAGAATTCACGCACTTAAGTTAGCTAATTCCTTTATTTTAGACGCCGCTTTGCAGCTAGCGAGGTTAGCGGCGAAAAATTCAGGGTTTGCAATTGTGACGCGCAGAGCTCACAGTATCAGTATCAGTAGCTGCTGATTGGTTGCTGCACATAGAAGCCTCGTGTGATTGGCTCACCATGTGCATTGCTTTTTCTTCAACTAAGGATAGCTAAAAAACGAAGCAGAATAAATATTAGAAGTAAATTGTAATGTTGTTTAAATTTGTATTCTCTATCTGAATCATGAAAGAAAGATTTTGGGTTTAGTGGCCCTTTAAGGACCATGTAGATCTGAAACGTTGCTTTGCTTTGAGGTCTTATATCCTGTAATAAAAAGTATTACCACCAGATACTGCGGTGGTGCTGTCACATCTATCCTGTGAACTGTGTTGCTTGGAGGAAACAGATACTCCATTGTGACTGACACACCTGAAAGTTTTGGTCTGGGTGCTGGACTCTACCTGTGTTTTTTTATTTTATATTATAATAATTGCACAGCCAGACAAAGCCCGATTCAAATCTACCAAGTGCGGGTGAAACGCGCGTAGCAAAAGTTTTACTGTCTACAGGGGGTAGCAGCTGCACCCCGTTTCTTTGCTTGACAATTGTTGTTGGAAACCAGCCAAGAGGTTGAGACTAATCGACCTCTAAATTTGCTTCCATCAATAACGGACTTTGTGGACCGCAAGGGTGAGCGAATGTTTGTTTGCAGCACGATATGTTCAGCGGAAGTCAGCTTTCAGTAAAAAGCTAAAGGATTAGCACGGACCATCTAAGGAAGGGTCAGGTATGTGAACTTGCCTGATACGAGTATCCGTGAACCATTGCAAGCTTTATTTCTGGGACACTTTACTTACACCACCACACTAACGGTTTGAATCTGCCCGTCATTACAAATACAACCCGGGGTTTAATATTCATGTATCCCTAAGGGGTTAAGGAACTGTGTCAACTATACAGGGGTCTCACAAAGACAATAGCTCAATCTACACAATCCAATATCCTTCCCTATTCAAAATACGAGATATCCATTCCTCATTCATTTCAAGGACGGACTTTGGGCTCTGTTTTAATTTAACCAGAAATAATCCTTTGTTTAGACAGAGATTGCCACCTATGATTGTACTTTTTCTGGACATTTGTGGAACTCGTATACCTCCTGGAATGGTGCTACTTAATATATACTAGGGGGCATTTTTTGTTCACATGACCGTTCAAACAATTGTCAAATTATATTCTAACTGCGGTTATTATAGTACTTAATAAATGTATCCACTAGATACATTTTCGTGGGTGCGGTAAATTTATTTTTTTGTGTTCCCCTTGGTATCTTTCGATTTTAGCATAATAATCAGTGCTAGCGAATATAGTCTTTGTGGTTCAGTTAAACCAATTTTCTCTGTTTCGCGTAAATATTATATTAACTATTTCCTGGCACCCCCAGTATGCTATATACTTAATGATTGCGGATTGGGGTTGATTCTTGCTCTACTAACATTTGGTGCTGTGAGTGGTTTTCACACACACACATATATATATATATATATATATATATATATATATATATATATATATATATATATATATATATATATATATATATATATATATATATATATATATATATAACCTGTTCATTGCGCTTAGATGAGATGCGCAAGAGGTTTCAAGAAAGAGGTTATTCTTGTGGGGAATTGGAGTCTATCAATCTTCAACCTAAGCAAAATGGAGATGAGATTAAGAAATTGGCCTTTGTTTTTAACTTCAGCAATATGAATGTCAAATTACATAGAGTGATTTGTAAGAATTGGTTTATGTTAAGGGATTCTATGCCAGACATCAGGGATTTTAAATTTCCACCTTTTTCTTCTTTTAGAAAGGGTAATTCTATTGGTAAGCAATTGGTCAGGGCTAAGGTAAAGTCCATGAAAAATGTACAAAAGGTCTTTCGACCTGTTGAGAATGGGACTTTTCCCTGTCTCAACTGCTCTCACTGCAATAGTATTATTAAGGGTAATACAATAAGTCATCCCCATTCAGGTAAACTTTTTCATATTAAGGGCCATTTCACTTGTAAATCGTCTTATGTGGTGTATGCTCTAAAGTGTCCGTGTGGACTATTATATGTTGGCGAGACGACACAGAGTGTTAAGGAGCGACTCACCCAACATAAGTCTACCATTAGGAACTCCAAAATGAGACACCTTCCTGTCCCCTTTCATTTTTTTGAGAGGGGGCATCAGGTGAATCAGCTAAGATTTATGGTACTTGATTCTGTTTCTAAAGGAACTATTGGCTTTGACAGGGAAAGGATGTTTCTTAAAAAAGAAGCTATGTGGATACATAGACTTAGCACGTTACATCCTAGAGGGCTTAATAGAGAGTATGATTTAGCAGGTCTGTTTTAATATTCTTCAGGTTAGGGAGAGGTCAATAAGCAAAACAATAATAAAGAAATAAAAAAAATAAAAAAGAAAAAAACAAAAAAAGAAAATTAATAACAAGAAAATAACATCCCAAATGTATGAAATGTATATATAGTATGTGTTTAAAGGATTTGTAGAGAGTGAGAAACTAGCTTATAGTTCATGTTAGAATATAAAATTGAATTTATTAAGAATTATAAGTAATATTCATACATAGTATGAGAAGTTGTAGTTTGTGACATTTAAACATTAGATTATAAATGAGATTGGATGTTTAGTGTTATTACCTTAAATTGCACAATAGGTGTGCTTTCTTTCCTTAATGATGTCATAATTGTTAATTGGGGGTGGGTCTATCTGGCTATATAAGGTGTACATTTGGCATTTGTTTGTATTGAGCCTGAGGAGGGGGTAATTTACCCCGAAACGTTGCTCTTTGTGTGCTGCTGCCTACATTAAAGAAATTTTGATTTGAACTGATTCCTGAGTGTCTGCCTAATTTCTTTGACATATACATATATATATATATATATATATATATATATATACACACATACATACACATATACACACACATATACACACACATATACACACACAGTGGATATAAACTCTACACGCCCCTGTTAAAATATCAGGATTCTGTGATGTAAAAAAATGAGAAAGAAAAATCATTTCAGAACTTTTTCCAACTTTAATGTGACCAACAAACTGTACAACTCAATTGAAAAAACAAACTGAAATCTTTTAGGTAAAGGGAAATAAAAAACTAAAATAATATGGTTGCATAAGTGTGAACACCCTTAAACTTTTGATTTTATTACAGCACTCAGTCTTTTTGGGTATGGGTTTTTCAGCATGGCACAGCTTGACTTGGCAAGATTTGCCCACTCTTCTTTGCAAAAACACTCAAAATCTGTTAGAATGCGAGGGCATCTCCTGTGCACAGCCCTCTTCAGATCACCCCACAGATTTTGAATTGGATTCAGGTCTGGGCTCTGGCTGGGCCATCCCAAAACTTTAATCTTCTTCTGGTGAAGCCATTCCTTTGTTGATATGGATGTATGCTTTGGGTCGTTGTCATGCTGAAAGATGAAGTTCCTCTTCATGTTCAGCTTTCTAGCAGAAGCCTGAAGGTTTTGTGCCAATATTGTCTGGTATTTGGAACTGTTCATTATTCCCTCTACCTTGACTAAGGCCCCAGATCCACATAATATTTCAAAGCTCTTACCACATCCAAAGAATGTAAGGACCTCTCCAAATAATTCTTAGGATTAGGACATAAGGAAGGGACAACAATTTCTCTACTAATGTTGTTAGAATTCACAACCTTAGGTAAAAATTGAAAAGAAGTCTGCAAAACTGCCTTATCCTGATGAAAAATCAGAAAAGGAGACTCACAAGAAAGAGCAGATAGCTCAGAAACTCTTCTAGCAGAAGAGATAGCCAAAAGGAACAACACTTTCCAAGAAAGTAGTTTAATGTCCAAAGAATGCATAGGCTCAAATGGAGGAGCCTGTAACACCTTCAGAACCAAATTAAGACTCCAAGGGGAGAAATTGATTTAATGACGGGCTTAATACGAACTAAAGCCTGTACAAAATAGTGAATATCAGGAAGTATAGCAATCTTTCTGTGAAATAAAACAGAAAGAGCAGAGATTTGTCCTTTCAAGGAACTTGCAGACAAACCCTTATCCAAACCATCCTGAAGGAACTGTAAAATTCTAGGAATTCTAAAACAATGCCAGGAGAATTTATGAGAAGAACACCATGAAACCGCTATGACTTAGACCTAAGCGTTCAATTTCCACACCTTCAAATTTAATGATTTGAGATCCTGATGGAAAAACGGACCTTGAGATAGTAGGTCCGGCCGTAACGGAAGTGGCCAAGGCGGGCAACTGGACATCCGCACCAGATCAGCATACCAAAACCTGTGTGGCCATGCTGGAGCCACCAGCAACACAAAAAACTGTTCCATGATGATTTTGGAGATCACTCTTGGAAGGAGAACTAGAGGCGGGAAGATGTAAGCAGGATGATAACACCAAGGAAGTGTCAGTGCATCCACTGCTTCCGCCTGAACATCCCTGGACCTGGACAAGTATCTGGGAAGTTTCTTGTTTAGATGAGAGGCCATGAGATCTATCTCTGGAAGACCCCACATCTGAACAATCTGAGAAAACACATCTGGATGAAGAGACCACTCCCCTGGATGTAAAGTCTGGCGGCTGAGATAATCCGCCTCCCAATTGTCTACACCTGGGATATGCACCGCAGAGATTAGACAGGAGCTGGATTCCGCCCAAGAAAGTATCCGAGATACTTCTTTCATAGCTTGGGGACTGTGAGTCCCACCCTGATGATTGACATATGCCAATGTTGTGATATTTGGTTTGATACTGTGAGTTCCTCCTTGATGATTGATGTATGCCACAGTCGTGACATTGTCTGTCTGAAAACAAATGAACGATTCTCTCTTCAGAAGAGGCCAAAACTGAAGAGCTCTGAAAATTGCACGGAGTTCCAAAATATTGATCGGTAATCTCACCTCCTGAGATTCCCAAACTCCTTGTGCCGTCAGAGATCCCCACACAGCTCCCCAACCTGTGAGACTTGCATCTGTTGAAATTACAGTCCAGGTGGGAAGCACAAAAGAAGCCCCCTGAATTAAACGATGGTGATCTGTCCACCACGTTAGAGAGTGTCGAACAATCTGTTTTAAAGATATTAATTGAGATATCTTTGTGTAATCCTTGCACCATTGATTCAGCATACAAAGCTGAAGAGGTCGCATGTGAAAACGAGCAAAAGGGGATCGCGTCCGATGCAGCAGTCATAAGACCTAGAATTTCCATGCATAAGGCTACCGAAGGGAATGATTGTGACTGAAGGTTTCGACAAGCTGCCATCAGTTTTAGACGCCTCTTGTCTGTTAAAGACAGAGTCATGGACACTGAATCTATTTGGAAACCCAGAAAGGTTACCCTTGTCTGAGGAATCAATGAACTTTTTGGTAAATTGATCCTCCAACCATGATCTTGAAGAAACAACACAAGTCGATTCGTATGAAATTCTGCTAAATGTAAAGACTGAGCAAGTACCAAGATATCGTCCAAATAAGGAAATACCACAATACCCTGTTCTCTGATAACAGACAGAAGGGCACCGAGAACCTTTGTAAAAATTCTTGGAGCTGTAGCAAGGCCAAACGGCAGAGCCACAAACTGGTAATGCTTGTCCAGAAAAGAGAATCTCAGGAACCGATAATGATCCGGATGAATCGGAATATGCAGATATGCATCCTGTAAATCTATTGTGGACATATAATTCCCTTGCTGAACAAAAGGCAAGATAGTCCTTACAGTTACCATCTTGAACGTTGGTATCCTTACATAACGATTCAATATTTTTAGATCCAGAACTGGTCTGAAGGAATTCTCCTTCTTTGGTACAATGAAGAGATTTGAATAAAACCCCATCCCCTGTTCCTGAACTGGAACTGGCATAATTACTCCAGTCAACTCTAGATCTGAAACACAATTCAGAAATGCTTGAGCTTTTACTGGATTTACTGGGACACGGGAAAGAAAAAATCTCTTTGCAGGAGGTCTCATCTTGAAACCAATTCTGTACCCTTCTGAAACAATGTTCTGAATCCAAAGATTGTGAACAGAATTGATCCAAATTTCTTTGAAAAAACGTAACCTGCCCCCTACCAGCTGAGCTGGAATGAGGGCCGCACCTTCATGTGGACTTAGAAGCAGGCTTTGCCTTTCTGGCTGGCTTGGATTTATTCCAGATTGGAGATGGTTTCCAAACTGAAACTGCTCCTGAGGATGAAGGATCAGGTTTTTGTTCTTTGTTGAAACGAAAGGAACGAAAACGATTATTAGCTCTGTTTTTACCCTTAGATTTTTTATCCTGTGGTAAAAAGGTTCCTTTCCCACCAGTAACAGTTGAAATAATAGAATCCAACTGAGAACCAAATAATTTGTTACCCTGGAAAGAAATGGAAAGTAGAGTTAATTTAGAAGCCATATCAGCATTCCAAGTCTTAAGCCATAAAGCTCTTCTAGCTAAAATAGCTAGAGACATAAACCTGACATCAACTCTGATAATATCAAAGATGGCATCACAGATACAATTATTAGCATGCTGAAGAAGAATAATAATATCATGAGAATCATGATGTGTTACTTGTTGCGCTAAGGTTTCCAACCAAAAAGTTGAAGCTGCAGCAACATCAGCCAAAGATATAGCAGGTCTAAGAAGATTACCTGAACACAGATAAGCTTTTCTTAGAAAGGATTCAATTTTCCTATCTAAAGGATCCTTAAACGAAGTACCATCTGACGTAGGAATAGTAGTACGTTTAGCAAGGGTAGAAATAGCCCCATCAACTTTAGGGATTTTGTCCCAAAATTCTAATCTGTCAGACGGCACAGGATATAATTGCTTAAAACGTTTAGAAGGAGTAAATGAATTACCCAATTTATCCCATTCTTTGGAAATTACTGCAGAAATAGCATTAGGAACAGGAAAAACTTCTGGAATAACCACAGGAGATTTAAATACCTTATCCAAACGTTTAGAATTAGTATCAAGAGGACCAGAATCCTCTATTTCTAAAGCAATTAGAACTTCTTTAAGTAAAGAACGAATAAATTCCATTTTAAATAAATATGAAGATTTATCAGCATCAACCTCTGAGACAGAATCCTCTGAACCAGAAGAGTCATGAGAATCAGAATGATGATGTTCATTTAAAAATTCATCTGTAGGGAGAGAAGTTTTAAAAGATTTTTTACGTTTACTAGAAGGAGAAATAACAGACATAGCCTTCTTTATGGATTCAGAAACAAAATCTCTTACGTTATCAGGAACATTCTGCACCTTAGATGTTGAAGGAACTGCAACAGGCAATGGTACTTTACTAAAGGAAATATTATCTGCTTTAACAAGTTTGTCATGACAATCAATACAAACAGCTGGAGGAATAGCTACCAAAAGTTTACAGCAGATACACTTAGCTTTGGTAGATCCAGCACTAGACAGCGATTTTCCTGTAGTATCTTCTGACTCAGATGCAACGTGAGACATCTTGCAATATGTAAGAGAAAAAACAACAACATATAAAGCAAAATTGATCAAATTCCTTAAATGACAGTTTCAGGAATGGGAAAAAATGCCAAAGAACAAGCTCCTAGCAACCAGAAGCAATGAAAAATGAGACTTAAATAATGTGGAGACAAAAACGACGCCCATATTTTTTAGCGCCAAATAAGACGCCCACATTATTTGGCGCCTAAATGCTTTTTGGCGCCAAAAATGACGCCACATCCGGAACGCCGACATTTTTGGCGCAAAATAACGTCAAAAAATGACGCAACTTCCGGCGACACGTATGACGCCGGAAACGGAAAAGAATTTTTGCGCCAAAAAAGTCCGCGCCAAGAATGAAGCAATAAAATGAAGCGTTTTCAGCCCCCGCGAGCCTAACAGCCCACAGGGAAAAAAGTCAAATTTTTGAAGGTAAGAAAAAATGATTAAATCAAGTGCATTATCCCAAATATGAAACTGACTGTCTGAAAAATAAGGAAAGTTGAACATTCTGAGTCAAGGCAAATAAATGTTTTAATACATATATTTAGAACTTTATAAACAAAGTGCCCAACCATAGCTTAGAGTGTCACAGAAAATAAGATTTACTTACCCCAGGACACTCATCTACATGTTTGTAGAAAGCCAAACCAGTACTGAAACGAGAATCAGCAGAGGTAATGGTATATATGAGTATATCGTCGATCTGAAAAGGGAGGTAAGAGATGAATCTCTACGACCGATAACAGAGAACCTATGAAATAGACCCCGTAGAAGGAGATCACTGCATTCAAATAGGCAATACTCTCCTCACATCCCTCTGACATTCACTGCACGCTGAGAGGAAAACCGGGCTCCAACTTGCTGCGGAGCGCATATCAACGTAGAATCTAGCACAAACTTACTTCACCACCTCCATCGGAGGCAAAGTTTGTAAAACTGAATTGTGGGTGTGGTGAGGGGTGTATTTATAGGCATTTTGAGGTTTGGGAAACTTTGCCCCTCCTGGTAGGAATGTATATCCCATACGTCACTAGCTCATGGACTCTTGCTAATTACATGAAAGAAACAAAATTACTAAACCTCATTCATTAAATTATCATTTTCAATAACAGAATCCCTTTCAGCAAAATCTAAGGTTGTAGCACTTCTTCAATAAAATGTGGCTAAAACACTGCTCTGAGTCTACATCTCTTCCTGGCTGCTCTGTAAGGAAGTGACAGTGGCACATTCCACTGCACTTGGAGGGGTAGTACAGAACTCTCTTTTTCACTTTAGCAAAGCTGACAGCTTCACAGGACAGCAACAAAATAAATGAAAGTTGTTTGTTTTTTCCATTTTTGTTTTGTTTTATATTATTTAACATCCAGCCCCAACCCTAAGTTCCACTTACTAATGCCTCTCACTGGATTGGGTCAGCCCAAATAGGACTGGCTCAAATAAGCAGTTATGTGCCATGCAATGATCTTAACCACTTTCATCCAGTAGGTGGTGCAGCATGTTGTGTAATGATGGGCAGACCTGCTTGTGCCTCTCCATTGCACAACATGTAGCTGGGGGGAATTTTTTTTTTTTTTTTTTTTAAAGCTGCCAATAAAAAATATATATATTTTTGCCCATATGAGAGGTGAAGCTCTGCCTCACCTGCCTCTAGTTGCTGCACATCACTGAGAAGACACTATTTTCTCCAACATTGGTATGTCCAGTCCACGGCGTCATCCATTACTTGTGGGAATATTCTCTTCCCCAACAGGAAATGGCAAAGAGCACAGCAAAAGCTGTCCATATAGCCCCTCCTCAGGCTCCGCCCCCCAGTCATTCTCTTTGCCGCTCTGAACAAGTAGCATCTCCACGGAGATGGTGAAGAGTATGTGGTGTTTAGTTGTAGTTTTTTATTCTGCTATCAAGAGTTTGTTATTTTAAAATAGTGCCGGTTTGTACTATTTACTCTAAAACAGAAAGAGATGAAGAGTTCTGTTTAAAAGAGGAGTATGATTTTAGCAGCAGCAACTAAAATCAATTGCTGTTCCCACGCAGGACTGTTGAGCCCAGAGAACTTCAGTTGGGGGGAACAGTTTGCAGACTTTTCTGCTCAAGGTATGACTACTCCATTTTCTAACAACACTGTGTAATGCTAGAAGACTGTCATTTTCCCTCTTGGGGATCGGTAAGCCATTCTCTTAACAGAATGAAGGCTTATTATGGGCTATACACTGGTTGACACTCTTGTGGGCTAAATCGATTGCTTTATTTTAGTATTTTATGCAGTTTGAAGTGATTTTCTAAACTTTTAGTGTTTGGGAACGTTTTTAGGCGCCAGGCAGTCGTTTAGACACCTTCCCAGTCAGGAAGGGCCTTTCACTATAGTAGGCAGAGCCTCATTTTCGCGCCATAATTGCGCAGTTTCTTTTGGATGCAGTGCATGCAGCTGCATGTGAGAGGGTCTGGTGATCATTGAAAACGTTCCTGGAAGGCTTCATTTGGTATCGTATAACCCCCAGGGACAGGTGAAGTCGCAGCAAACGCTGTGGCTGGGACTGTAGTGGGGTTAAAATTGCTGATTGATTAAACGGCTCCGGTTTCCTCATTTAAGGGGTTAAAAGCTTGAAAACTGGGGTGCAATACTTTTAAAGCATTAAGACACTGTGGTGAAAATTTGGTAAAGATATATTATGGATATTTCCTTCATAGTTTTTCACATATTCAGTAAAAAAGTGTGCTCTGTTTAACATTTAAAGAGACAGTAACGGTTTTGTTTTAAAACGTTTTTTTTTGCATTATTAGCCTGTTTAAGCCTGTCTAACATGTCTGTACCTTCAGATAGAACATGTTCTGTATGTATGGAGGCCAAGGTGGTCCCCCCTTCAAATGTATGTGATAATTGTGCCATGGCGTCCAGACAAAGTAAGGACAGTACTGTCACATTTAACAAGGTTGCCCAAGATGATTCCTCAAATGAAGGTAGTGGGGATAGTTCTTCATCCTCTCCTTCTGTGTCAATACCAGTTATGCCCGCGCAGGCGACCCCTAGTACATCTAGCGCGCCAATGCTTGTTACTATGCAACAATTAACGGCAGTAATGGATAATTCCATAGCTAATTTATCCAAAATGCCAGCATTTCAAAGAAAGCGTGATTGCTCAGTTTTAAATACAGTGGAGCAAGAAGGCGCTGACGATAATTTATCTGTTATACCCTCACACCAGTCAGAAGTGGCAGTGAGGGAGGGTTTGTCTGAGGGAGAACTTTCTGATTCAGGAAGAATTTCTCAACAGGCAGAACCTGATGTTGTGACGTTTAAATTTAAGTTAGAGCATCTCCGCGCATTACTTAAGGAGATACTAACTACACTGGATGATTGTGACTCTTTGGTCATTCCAGAAAAATTGTGCAAGATGGACAAATTCCTAGAGGTCCCGGTGCACCCTGATGCCTTTCCGATACCTAAAAGGGTGGCGGACATAGTGAATAAGGAGTGGGAGAAGCCAGGCATACCTTTCGTCCCACCTCCTATATTTAAGAAATTGTTCCCCATGGTCGACCCAAGGAAGGACACATGGCAAACAGTCCCTAAGGTTGAGGGGGCAGTTTCTACACTAGCCAAACGCACGACTATTCCCATTGAGGACAATTGTGCTTTCAAAGATCCTATGGATAAAAAATTGGAGGGTTTGCTTAAAAAGATTTTTGGTCAGCAAGGTTACCTCCTCCAACCAATTTCGTGCATTATTCCTGTCACCACGGCGGCGTGTTTCTGGTTCGATGAACTAGAAAGGTCGCTCAATAAAGAGACTCCATATGAGGAAGTCATGGACAGAATTCACGCACTTAAGTTAGCTAATTCCTTTATTTTAGATGCTGCTTTGCAATTAGCGAGATTAGCGGCGAAAAATTCAGGGTTTGCAATTGTGGCGCGTAGAGCGCTTTGGCTAAAGTCTTGGTCGGCGGATGTATCTTCCAAGACAAAATTGCTTAATATCCCTTTCAAAGGTAAGACCCTTTTTGGGCCAGAATTGAAAGAAATTATTTCAGACATCACTGGGGGGAAGGGCCATGCCCTCCCACAGGATAGGCCTTTCAAGGCTAAGAATAAGTCCAATTTTCGTTCCTTTCGTAATTTCCGGAACGGACCGGCTTCTAACTCTGCAGCCTCTAGACAAGAGGGTAACGCTTCCCAAGCTAAACCAGCTTAGAAACCAATGCAAGGCTGGAACAAGGGTAAACAGGCCAAGAAGCCTGCTGCTGCTACTAAGACAGCATGAAGGGGTAGCCCCCGATCCGGGACCGGATCTAGTAGGGGGCAGACTCTCTCTCTTTGCTCAGGCTTGGGTAAGAGATGTTCCGGATCCCTGGGCACTAGAAATAGTCTCTCAGGGTTACCTTCTAGAGTTCAAGGAACTTCCTCCAAGGGGAAGGTTCCACATGTCTCGCTTATCTTCAGACCAAATAAAGAGACAGGCATTCTTACATTGTGTAGAAGACCTGTTAAAGATGGGAGTGATACACCCAGTTCCAACAGTGGAACAAGGTCAGGGGTTTTACTCAAACCTGTTTGTAGTTCCCAAAAAAGAAAGAACTTTCAGACCAATTCTGGATTTAAAAATTCTAAACAAATTCCTCAGAGTTCCATCGTTCAAAATTGAAACCATTCGAACAATTTTACCTACAATCCAGGAGGGTCAATATATGACTACCGTGGATTTAAAGGATGCTTACCTGCATATTCCTATCCACAAAGATCATCAGTTCCTAAGGTTCGCCTTTCTGGACAAACATTACCAGTTCGTGGCTCTTCCATTCGGTTTAGCCACTGCTCCCAGAATTTTCACAAAGGTGCTAGGGTCCCTTCTGGCGGTTCTAAGACCGAGGGGCATTGCAGTGGCACCTTATCTAGACGACATTCTAATTCAAGCGTCGTCTCTTTCCAAGGCAAAGGCTCATACAGACATTGTTCTAGCCTTTCTCAGATCTCACGGGTGGAAGGTGAACGTAGAAAAGAGTTCCCCGTCAACGAGTTCCCTTTTTGGGAACAACAATAATAGATTCTGTAGAAATGAAGATCTTCCTGACAGAAGTCAGAAAGTCAAAGCTTCTAAACGCTTGTCAAGTTCTTCACTCTATTCTGCAGCCTTCCAAAGCTCAGTGCATGGAAGTAGTAGGATTGATGGTTGCAGCAATGGACATAGTTCCTTTTGCTCGAATTCATCTAAGACCATTACAACTTTGCATGCTCAATCAGTGGAATGGGGACTATGCAGACTTGTCTCCTCAGATTCAAGTAGACCAGATAACCAGAGACTTACTCCGTTGGTGGTTGACTCAGGATCACCTGTCTCAGGGAATGAGTTTCCGCAGACCAGAGTGGGTCATTGTCACGACCGACGCCAGTCTATTAGGCTGGGGCGCGGTCTGGGATTCCCTGAAAGCTCAGGGTCTATGGTCTCGGGAAGAGTCTCTTCTCCCGATAAACATCCTGGAACTGAGAGCGATATTCAATGCTCTCCGAGCTTGGCCTCAACTAGCGAAGGCCGGATTCATAAGATTCCAGGCAGACAACATGACGACTATAGCTTACATCAACCATCAGGGAGGAACAAAGAGTTCCTTGGCGATAAGAGAGGTATCCAAGATCATCAAATGGGCGGAGGATCACTCCTGCCATCTATCTGCAATTCACATCCCAGGAGTAGACAACTGGGAAGCGGATTATCTGAGTCGTCAGACTTTCCATCCGGGGGAGTGGGAACTCCACCCGGAGGTCTTTGCCCAGTTAACCCAATTATGGGGCATTCCAGACATGGATCTGATGGCGTCTCGTCAGAACTTCAAGGTTCCTTGCTACGGGTCCAGATCCAGGGATCCCAAGGCGACTCTAGTGGATGCATTAGTGGCGCCTTGGTCGTTCAACCTAGCTTATGTGTTTCCACCGTTTCCGCTCCTTCCCAGGCTCGTAGCCAGGATCAAACAGGAGAAGGCCTCGGTGATTCTGATAGCTCCTGCGTGGCCACGCAGGACTTGGTATGCAGACCTGGTGAATATGTCATCGGCTCCACCATGGAAGCTACCTTTGAGACAGGATCTTCTAGTACAAGGTCCATTCGAACATCCAAATCTAGTTTCTCTGCAGCTGACTGCTTGGAAATTGAACGCTTGATTTAATCCAAGCGTGGGTTTTCAAATTCAGTGATAGATACTCTGGTCCAAGCCAGAAAACCTGTGACTAGAAAGATTTACCATAAAATATGGAAAAAATATATCTGTTGGTGTGAATCCAAGGGATTCTCCTGGAGTAAGATTAAAATTCCTAAGATTCTTTCCTTTCTCCAAGAGGGTTTGGATAAAGGGTTGTCAGCGAGTTCTCTAAAAGGACAGATTTCTGCCTTATCTGTTTTGTTACACAAACGCCTGGCAGCTGTGCCAGATGTACAAGCTTTTGTACAGGCTTTAGTCAGAATCAGACCCATGACTCCTCCTTGGAGTCTAAATTTAGTTCTTTCTGTTCTTCAAGGGGTTCCGTTTGAACCCTTACATTCCATAGATATCAAGTTACTATCTTGGAAAGTTCTGTTTTTGGTTGCTATTTCTTCTGCTAGAAGAGTGTCTGAATTATCTGCTTTGCAGTGTGATCCACCCTATCTGGTGTTCCATTCAGATAAGGTCGTTTTGCGTACCAAGCCTGGTTTTCTTCCAAAAGTTGTTTCCAACAAGAATTTTAACCAAGAAATAGTTGTTCCTTCTCTGTGTCCGAAACCAGTTTCAAAGAAGGAACGTTTGTTACACAATTTAGATGTAGTCCGTGCTTTAAAGTTCTATTTAGAAGCAACAAAGGATTTTAGACAAACCACTTCTTTGTTTGTCGTTTACTCGGGTAAGAGGAGAGGACAAAAAGCTACTGCTACCTCTCTTTCTTTCTGGCTGAAAAGCATTATCCGATTGGCTTATGAGACTGCCGGACGGCAGCCTCCTGAAAGAATCACAGCTCACTCTACTAGGACTGTGGCTTCCACATGGGCCTTCAAGAACAAGGCTTCTGTTGATCAGATATGTAAGGCAGCGACTTGGTCTTCCTTGCACACTTTTGCCAAATTCTACAAATTTGATACTTATGCTTCTTCGGAGGCTGTTTTTGGGAGAAAGGTTTTGCAAGCCGTGGTGCCTTCTGTTTAGGTAACCTGATTTGCTCCCTCCCTTCATCCGTGTCCTAAAGCTTTGGTATTGGTTCCCACAAGTAATGGATGACGCCGTGGACCGGACACACCAATGTTGGAGAAAACAGAATTTATGCTTACCTGATAAATTACTTTCTCCAACGGTGTGTCCGGTCCACGGCCCGCCCTGGTTTTTTTTTAATCAGGTTTGAAAAATGTCTTAATCTATACACTACAGTCACCACGGCACCCTATAGTTTCTCCTTTTTTTCTCCTAACCGTCGGTCGAATGACTGGGGGGCGGAGCCTGAGGAGGGGCTATATGGACAGCTTTTGCTGTGCTCTTTGCCATTTCCTGTTGGGGAAGAGAATATTCCCACAAGTAATGGATGACGCCGTGGACCGGACACACCGTTGGAGAAAGTAATTTATCAGGTAAGCATAAATTCTGTTTCTCTGTATTGTCTGGGTCAAGGAGGTGGTGAGTGCCCCAGCCATTGGGAGTATAAATGTGCCGTTTTTTTGAGAAATAAAGATTGTTTAATTTCTGTGTCCTACTGACATTTGCTTAAGCTATGGAGGATTCTGAGATACTAGAGGGTACTCCCTCTATTCCAAATAGTAATTTTTGAGCAGGCCTTGGTATGCCCGCCCTCTCAACTATGTTCCACATGCCTTGACAATGTTATTAGGTCAAAGAAGGTTAACCCCTTTAGTACCACTTAGCCATTCACCTCTGAGGACTCACTGTCCCATGAGGTGCATACCCAACAGTCCTCTCCTTCTACACACACAACTTCCCGTAGCACGCTTGACCCTCCATTTGGAGGGGGCCTTTTACCATCAGATTTTACTGCGTAGTTAGAAATGGCGGTGTCTGAGGTCCTCAGTGCTTTACCTTGCCCTGCTAAACGCAAGCGTAAGGTTAAACATGCTCTCCTGCCTAGGGGTCATCATGTAATTTATTGGATTTCTCTGCTTTGTCTGTTATCCAACGATGAGTCGCACTCTGAGGCTTCAGAGGGTGAACTTTCTGGGTCGGAGTCTGCTGCCTCTAAGCCTCCTGCTGCGGAGGAACCAGCCTTTAGATTTAAGATTGAATACTTAAGTTTTCTTCTAAAGGAAGTCCTAGGATGTCTACATTAAAGGTTACAGAGGCCAAGCTGCCTGATGAACCTTTGATTCCTAAATTAGACAGAGTTTACGAGGACAGGGTAGTGCAAACATTATTAAGAATGAATGGGACAGAATTGGATCTTCCTTTTTCCCTTCGTCTTTCTTTAAAAAATGATTTCTGGTCCCGGACTCTCAATTGGAGTTGTGGGGTTCCGTCCCTAAGGTGGATATCACTATCTCCACGCTTGCCAAACGTACTACTATCCTGCTTGAGGATAGCTTGTCGTTCAGAGACCTGATGGATAAGAAGATGGAGACTCTTCTAAAAAAGATGTTTCAACCGGCAGCGGCTGTTGCCACGGTTGCTGGAACAGCTGCCTACTGGTGCGACTCCTTATTGGAATTGATCGAGGTGGAGGGTCCTCTCGACGTTATCCAAGAAAGAATTAAAGCCTTGAGAATTGTTAATTCTTTTATCTGTGATGCAAACATGCAGATTATTTGCCTAAATGCTAAGGTTTCTGGCCTTTCGGTTCAGGCCCGTCGGGCACTCTGGCTGAAGTCCTGGTCTGCGGATATGACTTATAAGTTCAGACTTCTTTCCCGTCCCTTTAAAGGAAAAATTTTATTTGATCCAGGCCTGAACTCCATTATCTCCATGGTTACAGGGGGCAAGGGTGCCTTCCTACCGCAAGATAAAAAGAACAAGTCTAAGGGACAAAGTTCTAATTTTCGTTCCTTTCGTTCTGATAAATCACAACGACAGCAGCCCTCTGCTAAACCCGAGCAAACCAAGAGTACTTGGAAGCTGGTTCAGTCCTGGAATAAATCCAAGCAGAGCAAGAATCCCGCCGAGACTAAATGGGCATGAAGGGGTGGCCCCCTATACGGCGCTGGATCGTGTAGGTGGCAGACTATATAGCTCTTTTCAGAAGCTGGTTCAGGGATGTGCAGGATCCAAGGGTCCTGGAGGTCATAGCTCAGGGATACAAGATAGGTTTCAAGTCTCATCCACCCAAGGGCAGATTTCTCCTCTCAAGTCTGTCTTCCAGAAAAGAGGGATGCCTTTCTGGGGTGCATGCAGGATCTGTCCTCCTTAGGGCTCATTGTCCCGATACCTATCGCAGAAAGAGGTTTGTGATATTATTCAAACCTTTTCGGGGTCCCAAAGAAGGAGGGAACTTTCCGCACAATTCTGGACTGGAGTGCTTAAACAAATTTCTAAACGTCCCCTCGTTCAAGATGTAGATTAGGTCCATCCTTCTTTTAGTTGAGGAAGAACACTTCATGACCACTATAGATCTGAAGGATGCTTACCTTCACGTTCCAATCCACAAGGATCACTTCCAGTTCCTCAGGTTTGCGTTCCTGGACCAGCACTTCCAGTTCATTGCACTTCCGTTTGGTCTATCTACTTCTCCAAGAATTTTTACGAAGGTTCTAGGGGCTCTTCTAGCCGTTGCCAGAACCCGGTGTATAGTAGTAGCTCCCTACTTGGACGATATTCTGGTACAAGCACCAGCTTTTCGTCTTGCGGAGGACCATTCGGGATCTCTTCTCTCTCTTCTTCAATCTCATGGATGGAAGATAAACCTAGAAAATAGTTTTCTTATTCAAAGCACCAGGGTAGAATTCCTGGGTTCTATAATAGACTCCATATCCATGAGGCTATTTTTAATAGACCAAACACGTTGCAAGCTTGCTTCGGCATGTCTTGCCCTCCGGACCTCCTTAAGGCCCTCTGTGGCTCAGAAATTTGTATGGAGGTAATTGGTTTCATGGTGTCCGGCATGGATATCATTACCTTTGCCAGTTTCTGTCTCAGACCGCTGCAACTGTGCATGCTGAGGCAGTGGAATGGCAATCATTCGGATTGGTCTCAACAGATCTCTCTGGACAACCGGTCGAGAGAATCTCTCTCTTGGTGGCTCTGTCCAGATCATCTGTCCCGAGGGACATCTTTAAGACCATCCTGGGAGATTGTGACTACGGACACAAGTCTATCAGGATGGGGAGCTGTTTGGGGTGCCAGTAAGGCACAGGGCCTGTGGTCTCAGGAGGAACACTCCCTCCCATTCAACATTCTGGAACTTTGAGTTATCTTCAATGCTCTGAAGGCTTGGCCCCATCTGGGTTCGTCCCGGTTGATCAGATTCCAATCAGACAATATAACCTTGGTGACTTGCATCAACCATCAGCGGGGAACGAGAAGCTCCCTGTCAATGAGGGAGGTATCTCGAATCCTGGAGTGGGCGGAGGCCCACGTCTGTTTTGCTGTCATTGACTCCCATTCCGGGTGTGGACAACTAAAAAGCGGATTTTCTCAGCAGGCAATCCTTTCAACCGGGGGAATGGTCTCTCCATCTCAAAGTGTTTGCGGAGATATGCAACAAGTGGGGGACGCCGGATATAGATCTCATAGCGTCTCGTCTCAATACCAAGCTACCCAGATATGGGTCGAGGTCCAGGGATCCTCAGGTAGAGCTAATAGATTAGCTGCATTAGCAGTGCCTTGGAGGCTCAGTCTAATTTACCTTTTCCCGACGTTACCTCTTCTTCCTCGGGTAGTGGCAGGCATCAGTGATACTGATTGCTCCATCGTGGCCGCGAAGGATGTGGTTCGGGGATCTGGTGAGGATGTCATCTCCTCCGTGGAAGTTACCTTGTCGCAGGGATCTGCTGGAACAAGGTCCTTTCGTTCATCAAAATCTAGATTCTCTGAGGCTGACTGCATGGAGATTGAACGCTTAGTCCTAGCCAAGAGAGGTTTTTCTGAGAGTGAGATTGATACTCTCATTCAAGCTCGTAAGCCTGTTTCTCGTCACATCTATTATAAGGTGTGGAGAACCTTCTTATTCTGGTTTGAAGAGCGCAGATTTTCCTGGCATAAAGTTAAGGTTTCCAGGATCCTATCGGTTCTCCAGGTTGGACTGGAGAAGGCCCTTTCTGCCAGTTCCTGTTTTACTGCACAAGAGGCTCTCGGAGCTTCCCAATGTACAGTCCTTTTGTTAAGGCTCTGTTTGGGATCAGACCTGTGTTTAGATCTAAGGCTTGGAGTTTAAATCTTGTTCTTAAGGTTTTGCAAAGGGCCCTGTTTGAGCCTATGCATGAGACTGACATTAAATTGTTGTCCTGGAAGGTTCTTTTTCTATTGGCTATTTCTTCTGTGCACAGAGTATCTGAAATTGCCTTGCAATGTGAGCCTCCTTATCTGGGTTTTCATTTGGATAAGGATGTCCTACGTTCTAAGTTAGGTTTTCTTCCTAAGGTCGTGTCAGACCGCAACATCAATCAAAGAGATTGTGGTTCCTTCCTTGTGTTCAAATCTTCCTCCTGTGAAGGAATGTTTGATTCATAATTTGGACGTGGTTCGAGCCTTGAAGTTCTACCTTCAGGCTACTAAGGATTTTAGACCAACTTCGTCCTTGTTTGTTGTCTATTCCGGGAAGCGTAAGGGACAGAAGGTCTCTTTGACTCCCTTATCTTTTTGGTAAAGGAATGTTATTCGCTTTGCTTATGTCACTGCGGGACATAGACCTCCTCAGAGGATTATGGCTCATTCTACTATAGCAGTGGCTTCCTCTTGGGCCTTAAACAAGGCCTCTATGGATCAGATTTGTAAGGCGGCTACCTGGTCCTCCTTACATACTTTTTCTAAATTTTACAACTTTGATGTTTTTGCTACGGCTGAAGCCGCTTTCGGTAGAAAGGTTTTGCAGGCTGTGGTGCCCTCAGATTAGGGTCTGCCTCTGTTTTTTGTCCCTCCCATTATCATTGTGTCCTCTAGAGCTTGGGTATGTTTCCCAACAGTAAGGATTAATGCAGTGAACTCTCCTTATATTAAGAAGGAAAACATAAATTATGCTTACCTGATCATTTAATTTCCTTCTGAATAAGGAGAGTCCACGGCCCCCTCCCGTGTTCTCCAATGGGCGGCCCACTAAATTATATTTTTCTTCTGGCACCATTTATACCCTGATATTTCTCCCACTGTTCCTTGTTCCCTCAGCAGAATGACTGGGGGAAGTGGGAAGAGGTATTTAAAGGGACACTAAACCCAAATTTTTTCTTTTGTGATTCAGACAGAACATGCAATTTTAAGCAACTTTCTAATTTACTCCTATTATCAAATTTTCTTCATTCTCTTGGTATCTTTATTTGAAATGCAAGAATGTATGTTTAGATGCCGGCCCAATTTTGGTGAATAACCTGGGTTATTCTTGCTGATTGGTGGATAAATGAATCTACCAATAAAGTGCTGTCCATAGTACTGAACCAAAAAAGCTTAGATGTCTTTTTCAAATAAAGATAGCAAGTGAACGAAGAAAAATTGATAATAGGAGTAAATTAGAAAGTTGCTTAAAGGGACACTGAACTCAATTTTTTTCTTTTGCGATTCAGATAGAGCATGCCATTTTAAGCAAGTTTCTAATTTACTCCTATTATCAAATTTTCTTTATTCTCTTGGTATGTTTATTTGAAAAGCAAGAATGTAAGTTTAGATGCAGGCCCATTTTTGATGAACAACCTGGGTTGTCCTTGCTGATTGGACAGCACCAATAAACAAGTACTGACCATTGGTCTGAAACAAAAATTTGCTGGCTCCTTAGCTTAGATGCCTTCTTTTTTAAATAAAGATAGCAAGAGAATAAAGAAAAAATGATAATAGAAGTACATTTAAAAGTTGCTTAAAATTGCATGCTCTATCTGAATCATGAAAGAAAAAAATGTGGGTTCAGTGTCCCTTTAAGCCTTTGACTGGGGTGTCTTTGAATCTTTGCCTCCTCCTGGTGGCCAGGTTCAGTATTTCCTAACAGTAAGGAATGATGTCGAATACAGAAGGAAATTAAATTATCTGGTAAGCATAATTTTGGTTTTTTTTTGTTTGGTTTTGCAAATGCTGTTTTTGAGTTCTAAATAAAGTTTTTAATGTATGATTTCTGCTTTTAAAAATCTCCCCTCTATTCTTGTCTCTTTCAGGATCCAGGTCCGCCACCACCCTCTCCTCTCCTGGGGTTAAAGCCATTGCAGTTACTGGAGGTGAAAGCTAGAGGGAGATTTGGCTGCGTGTGGAAAGCACAGTTATTAAATGAAAATGTAGCTGTCAAAATATTCCCGATACAGGTTTGTAGTGGCATGTTTAAACAGGGTTTCAAATTCTTTGTTCCAAATGTAGAGACTTGTTTTACTAAAACAATGTGAAGTAGTAGTATTGCTGTTCCTTTTCATGCAGCCATAAAAACTATAGTTACATGGAATTTAAATATATTTTATGTACCTATGGAATAATTGAACTGTCATGATTCAGATAGAGAATAATTTTAAACAATTTTTAATTCACTTATGTAAATGTGCACAATATTTTTATATGCGCACTGAGGCATCAGCTCCTACTGAGCATGTGCACGATTCACAGGATATAAGCGTATGCATTTTGTGATTGGCCGATGGCTGTCACATGATGCATTAGGAAGAAATGTAACTTTTTGACATTTGAGAGAAAATTCTACTACTCATTTGAAATTCAAACCAAATGCTTTTGTATTATTTTTATTATATATTAATTTATAATGGCATTCTACTTTGTTTAGTAGTCCTTTAAGGTTCTTGTATATATTTCTTCTTTTTTAAATAAGTGTTTGTAGTGTAGAATAGCAAAAGTATTAAAAGGTAAAATTATTTGTGTGCATGTAAAAAGATTGTGCACATTTATATAAGTGAATTGAAAATTGTTTCAAATTATTCTCTATCTGAATCATGACAGTTTAATTTTGACTCTTTAAGAACTCCAATTTTTTCCTAAAATGTTTTCTTTCATTTTAACATAGTATTTAAAGAGTAGAAAGATAACCGAGAGATGTAGTGTTGATTTTATAATCTTGCTGTAAGATGCTGATTATATTTCAATAGGCAATTTTTTCTCAATTCCTATTCTGTATACTTCACTGGATAGTATTTATCTCCACATGTATGCTGACCAGTGGCTTAGACCTTTTCTCCAACATAGGTGTGTCCGGTCCACGGCGTCATCCTTACTTGTGGGATATTCTCTTCCCCAACAGGAAATGGCAAAGAGCCCAGCAAAGCTGGTCACATGATCCCTCCTAGGCTCCGCCTACCCCAGTCATTCTCTTTGCCGTTGTACAGGCAACATCTCCACGGAGATGGCTTAGAGTTTTTTAGTGTTTAACTGTGAGGGCCAAGTTCATACGGTTTCAATCAGACAACATGACAACTGTTGCGTACATCAACCATCAGGGGGGAACAAGGAGTTCCCTAGCGATGGAAGAAGTGACCAAAATCATTCTATGGGCGGAGTCTCACTCCTGCCACCTGTCTGCTATCCACATCCCAGGAGTGGAAAATTGGGAAGCGGATTTTCTGAGTCGTCAGACATTGCATCCGGGGGAGTGGGAACTCCTTCCGGAAATCTTTGCCCAAGTCACTCAGCTGTGGGGCATTCCAGACATGGATCTGATGGCCTCTCGTCAGAACTTCAAAGTTCCTTGCTACGGGTCCAGATCCAGGGATCCCAAGGCGGCTCTAGTGGTTGCACTAGTAGCACCTTGGACCTTCAAACTAGCTTATGTGTTCCCGCCGTTTCCTCTCATCCCCAGGCTGGTAGCCAGGATCAATCAGGAGAGGGCGTCGGTGATCTTGATAGCTCCTGCGTGGCCACGCAGGACTTGGTATGCGGATCTGGTGAATATGTCATCGGCTCCACCTTGGAAGCTACCTTTGAGACGAGACCTTCTTGTTCAGGGTCCGTTCGAACATCCGAATCTGGTTTCACTCCAGCTGACTGCTTGGAGATTGAACGCTTGATCTTATCGAAGCGAGGGTTCTCAGATTCTGTTATCGATACTCTTGTTCAGGCCAGAAAGCCTGTAACTAGAAAGATTTACCACAAAATTTGGAAAAAATATATCTGTTGGTGTGAATCTAAAGGATTCCCTTGGGACAAGGTTAAGATTCCTAAGATTCTATCCTTCCTTCAAGAAGGATTGGAAAAAGGATTATCTGCTAGTTCCCTGAAGGGACAGATTTCTGCCTTGTCTGTGTTACTTCACAAAAAGCTGGCAGCTGTGCCAGATGTTCAAGCCTTTGTTCAGGCTCTGGTTAGAATTAAGCCTGTTTACAAACCTTTGACTCCTCCTTGGAGTCTCAACTTAGTTCTTTCAGTTCTTCAGGGGGTTCCGTTTGAACCCTTACATTCCGTTGATATTAAGTTATTATCTTGGAAAGTTTTGTTTTTAGTTGCAATTTCTTCTGCTAGAAGAGTTTCAGAATTATCTGCTCTGCAGTGTTCTCCTCCTTATCTGGTGTTCCATGCAGATAAGGTGGTTTTACGTACTAAACCTGGTTTTCTTCCAAAAGTTGTTTCTAACAAAAACATTAACCAGGAGATTATCGTACCTTCTCTGTGTCCGAAACCAGTTTCAAAGAAGGAACGTTTGTTGCACAATTTGGATGTTGTTCGCGCTCTAAAATTCTATTTAGATGCTACAAAGGATTTTAGACAAACATCTTCCTTGTTTGTTGTTTATTCCGGTAAAAGGAGAGGTCAAAAAGCAACTTCTACCTCTCTCTTTTTGGATTAAAAGCATCATCAGATTGGCTTACGAGACTGCCGGACGGCAGCCTCCCGAAAGAATCACGGCTCATTCCACTAGGGCTGTGGCTTCCACATGGGCCTTCAAGAACGAGGCTTCTGTTGATCAGATATGTAGGGCAGCGACTTGGTCTTCACTGCACACTTTTACCAAATTTTACAAGTTTGATACTTTTGCTTCTTCTGAGGCTATTTTTGGGAGAAAGGTTTTGCAAGCCGTGGTGCCTTCCATTTAGGTGACCTGATTTGCTCCCTCCCTTCATCCGTGTCCTAAAGCTTTGGTATTGGTTCCCACAAGTAAGGATGACGCCGTGGACCGGACACACCTATGTTGGAGAAAACAGAATTTATGTTTACCTGATAAATTACTTTCTCCAACGGTGTGTCCGGTCCACGGCCCGCCCTGGTTTTTTTAATCAGGTCTGATAATTTATTTTCTTTAACTACAGTCACCACGGTACCATATGGTTTCTCCTATGCAAATATTCCTCCTTAACGTCGGTCGAATGACTGGGGTAGGCGGAGCCTAGGAGGGATCATGTGACCAGCTTTGCTGGGCTCTTTGCCATTTCCTGTTGGGGAAGAGAATATCCCACAAGTAAGGATGACGCCGTGGACCGGACACACCGTTGGAGAAAGTAATTTATCAGGTAAACATAAATTCTGTTTTTTAATTAGGGCTATTGTCTTTTTAGTAATATTAGTTATGTAGCAGAGAAACAGTGTAGTAAAGCAATTGCCGGATAAAATAGGGTTTGAGTTCCCTAATGCCAAAATACCAATTCCTGCTCAGTAGAACACGTGTTTTTTTTTTTACTAAGTTAAAGATTCATTTTTTGAATGATGTGCATTTTAGATAATGTTGTGTTTAATAACCCAATGTCAAATTTCAGGACAAGTTGTCTTGGCAAAATGAATATGAAGTCTACAGCCTACCAGGAATGAAGCATGAAAATATCTTACAATTCATTGGTGCCGAAAAGCGAGGCACTAACCTTGATACAGATCTGTGGTTAATAACTGCTTTTCACGAAAAGGTATTTTGAAATTATTTATACCTTTTTTTTTTTTTTTTTTTTTCTTTTTTTTTTTTGTTTGTTTTTGTTTGTGTTTCTCTTGTAAAGGTGTACCAGTCCACGGGTTCATCCATTACTTGTGGGACATTCTCCTTCCCAACAGGAAGCTGCAAGAGGACACCCACAGCAGAGCTGTCCATACAGCTCCAACCCCCAACTGCCACCCCCAGTCATTCTCTTGCAGCTCTCGACAAGAAAGGAAGTATCAAGAGATATGTGGTGACTTAGTGTAATTTTTACCTCCAATCAAGAGTTTGTTATTTTTAAACGGTACCGGCGTTGTGCTGTTTTACTCTCAGGCAGAAATTGGAAGAAGAATTCTGCCTGGAGGTTTGATGATCTTAAACTATTTCAATTAAGATTACATTTTCTTCGTCGGCCATATGAATTTTTATAAAAATGTATTTTTGTCACCCAGGTTCATAAATAATTTACTCATAAATTCTGTCTTGGCTCACCCTATTAACCCTCATCAATAAAGCGTTGTCTTTGTAGATGTGCAAAGAAAAAACCAGACACCTAACTCTCAAGGCTGTATAAATCCCTCCTCTTGCTGTCTTATACATTTCTGCTCATGGAAGACAGTTTCCTCTTGCTGTCTCTGCTTTGTATAAAGTACCTTCTCTAAGTAATAATGATGGTACGTTATCTTGCGAATAAGAAAATTAAAGGGACAGTTTAAGCCAAAAAATAAATTATTCCTTTTTAAATGGTTTCCAATGATCCATTTTACCCGCTGGAGTGTTTTAAATAGTTTACAATTAGTTCCTTTACTTTTATTTCAGAAATTGATTGCGCCATTAAACTGAATGTAGCTCCCTCCCGCTACCAGAGCCATTGACAGCAGAAATGGGGGTACTTGGGGGACATCTGCAGATTCTTACCCACGTGCATGTTTTGATTTAGGAAACAGTACAGACTTTCCATTTTACATCCTGTATTGCCTCTGTTGGCTATTGGGAAAAAAACTTTGATGGTTGTTTTTTTCCAAGGTATTTTGACACCTTACAAATGTATTATGACTCAGTTTGATTGGACTGACTCTGACCTTATTCAGGAAGTCATTAAGAGTCTGCCCTGGGCTGAGATACATTTCCTGGGCAAGAAAAACTGATATTGTGTGCAATGGTTTTCTTTTATACTGGTGGTAAGATTTGGAGTGTAGGTAGCGACATATTTTTCACCTGTTGAGAATTAGTCACATGCCTTCCTCAGGTGTCACAGGGACCACTACTTTGCCTCATCCTGTTGGGTTGTCTATATACTCTACATATTATACGTTTTAGCACTGGTTGGTTTAGCTTTCTATTGGTTTGTGTATGTATGTATGTGTGAGATAGAGATATATATATATATATATATATATATATATATATATGATAGATATGTAGATAGGTGTGTATGTGTGTGTGTGTATATATATATATATATCAATTAGGGTTGCAACTAACTATTATTTTCATAATCGATTAATCGGCCGATTATTTTTTCGATTAATCGACTAATCGGATAAAAAGAGAATCAATAATAGTTTTCTATGTTTTAAATAAAATCCACATAATGAGTGTTACAAATATAAACTTCAGACTAAAACTTTACATTAACGCAACTGTTTCTTCAATTTTTATGCAGCAGAGCACAGTTTTATAATTAAACAAAACAAAACCACAAACTGTTTGAAAAGAGGTAGAACTAGAAAGAGTTAAACTATCACTGTTAACATTCTGTTATTCACTTTTTCAGAAACTTTGCATTGAAATGCAAAAATCTCAACATGTCCACATGCTTCTGGCTAAGGCTGGTTCTCTGTTTGCAGCTATATTTCCTGAAGCAGAGAAAAGGCTGTTGAGGTGTATAAGTAGGGTTTTGCCAATTTCACCAAAGTGGGATATTTATCTTTGTCAGCTCTTCACCAATGCTAAGTGTTTTCTACCTTGGCAAGGGGCCTCTCAATAAAGTAACCCTTGACTTCATTCTAACATAAAAATATCTTGAATATCTATATGCAATGGTAAATAACCGCTATAAGGTTAGGGGAAATATCTAGTCCGCTCTAAAAATAACGAATATATACTTTTAAAGGTTGAATCTGGTACATATCAGAATTTATAAAAAAAAAAAAAAAAATCAAAAGCGCTAAGGACTGTATATCAATAACAGGACAAAGCCTTACACATTTATTTATACAGTACATATAATCAGCAATAGCAAGCAATACGCTAATAATTGTGCAAACAGATAATAGTGCACATCAATTTAAATAACTCCCATCAATCTAGGGGCAAGGTGTAAACAACAAGCTTGGCACTATATCATGAAAAGCATAGTTCCAAATCACCAGATTTAATATAAACAATCCAAATGATGACTATTATATCTGGGTTGCACATAAGCCAGGGGTAGTTGTAAACGTATAGTGTCCTGAAAAAGTGAAAAGTAGACATCCTTTAGGCTAAGGACATAACCATAAAACACAATACCATATGCAGGAGTGAAGCAGCTGGTGTTGTGCACAAACCAACTAATTGCAAACCAACTAATTAACGATTAATCGATTATGAGATTCGTTGACAACTATTTTCATAATCGATTATGACGATTAGTTGTTGCAGCTCTAATATCAATAATAAGCACAGACCTTCAATGTCAGCAACTGCCAGGGTGCACATTTAAATGAAGTTGCATATCAGAGGGGAAAACGGCACTCACTGGACTTAGCATAAAAAATACTTTATTCCAATCATTGGAATAAAGTGTATTTCTCTTGTAAAGGTGTATCCAGTCCACGGGTTCATCCATTACTTGTGGGATATTCTCCTTCCCAACAGGAAGCTGCAAGAGGACACCCACAGCAGACCTGTCTATATAACTCCTCCCCTAACTGTCACCCCCAGTCATTCTCTTGCAGCTCTCGACAAGAAAGGAAGTATCAAGAGATACTTAGTGTAGTTTTTACCTTCAATCAAAAGTTTATTTTTAAATGGTACCGGCGTTGTACTGTTTTACTCTCAGGCAGAAATTAGAAGAAGAATTCTGCCTGGAGATTTGATGATCTTAGCGGTTTGTAACTAAGGTCCATTGCTGTTCTCACACATAACTGAAGAGTATGGAAAGAAAACTTCAGTTGGGGGGACGGTCTGCAGATTGCCTGCTTTGAGGTAGGTTCAGTATATTTTTTTCTAGAGAGATAAGGTCTAGAAAATGCTGACAGTTGCCTGGTATATTTAAGGTAAGCCTGATACAGTGATTTAACAACAACTGGGATCATGCTTGCAAAAAGGGATAATATTCATGTTAATACTCATATTACTTAGTGTAAAAACGTTTGCATGATTTATAAATAAAAACGTTTTTTCACTGAGGGTGATAAATCTTTATTTGGGGCCTAATTTCCACATGGCTTGTTAGATTACTCCTAGGAGTACTTTATTAAGGCCCTCTGACTTTGAGTGCATGGTGGGAGGGGCCTATTTTCGTTTTCAGTCTGAGACATCCAGCTTCCCTGAAGGAGTCCTCTGGCTTATAGGACCTCTATAGAGGGTTTTGTTCCTGCAAAAATCGTTTTTAAGGGCAGGTAGGAGTCACAGCACAGCTGTGGCAGTGTGTTTGGCTGTTTAACAGGTTTAATGTTTTTCTAATTCGTTTTTGGACCTGAGGGGTTAATCATCCATTTGCAAGTGGGTGCAATGCTGCTTTAGTCCCTTATACACACTGTAAAAATTTCGTAGAGTTTACTACTTTTTTCACTGTTTTGCAGTTTATGTGGTAGTTTTTTTCTCTTAAAGGCACAGTACCGTTTTTTATTATTGCTTTTTTCACATTTATTAAAGTGTTTTCCAAGCTTGCTGGTCTCATTACTAGTCTGTTAAACATGTCTGACATAGAGGAAACTCCTTGTTCATTATGTTTAGAAGCCATTGTGGAACCCCCTCTTAGAATGTGTACCGAATGCACTGACCTTTCTATAAGTTATAAAGACCATATTATGGCTTTTAAAGATTTATCACTTGAGGTTTCTGAGACTGACAAAAGGGAGGTTATGCCATCTAGCTCTCCCCACCTGTCAGAACCTATAACTCCCGCTCAAGGGACGCCAAGTACATCTAGCGCGTCCAATGCGTTTACTTTACAAGACATGGCGGCAGTTATGAATCATACCCTCACAGAGGTATTGTCCAAACTGCCAGGGTTACAGGGAAAGCGAGACAGCTCTGGGGCTAGAACAAATACAGAGCTCTCTGACGCTTTAGTAGATATGTCTGATATAGCCTCACAATGTGCAGAAGTTGAAGCAGGAGAGCTTCTATCTGTGGGTGACTTCTCTGATTCAGGGAAGGTGTTACTTCAGTCTGACTCTGAAATGACAGCATTTAAATTTAAGCTTGAACAACTCCGCGTGTTGCTCAGGGAGGTTTTAGCGACTCTGGATGACTGTGACACCATTGTAGTCCCAGAGAAATTGTGTAAAATGGACAAATACTTTGCAGTGCCTGTTTACGCTGATGTTTTTCCAATCCCTAAGAGGTTTTCAGAAATTATTACTAAGGAATGGGATAGACCAGGTGTGCCATTCTCTCCCCCTCCTGCTTTTAAGAAAATGTTTCCTATAGATGCCGCTACACGGGACTTGTGGCAGACGGTCCCTAAGGTGGAGGGAGCATTCTCTACCCTAGCTAAGCATACAACTATTCCTGTCGAGGACAGTTGTGCTTTCCTAGATCCTATGGATAAGAAATTAGAGGGTTTCCTTAAGAAAATCTTTATACAACAAGGTTTTATTCTCCAGCCTCTTGCATGCATTGCCCCAGTCACTGCAGCAGCGGCTTTCTGGTTCGAGTCTCTGGAGGAGGCTTTACAGGTAGAGACCCCGTTGGATGATATCCTTGACAGGCTTAAAGCTCTTAAGTTAGCCAATTCATTTATTTCAGACGCCGTTTTTTTTTTAACCAAGCTAACGGCTAAAAATTCAGGTTTTGCCATTCAGGCACGTAGGGCGCTATGGCTTAAATCCTGGTCAGCTGATGTCACTTCAAAGTCTAAACTTCTCAATATCCCCTTCAAAGGGCAGACCCTATTTGGGCCTGGACTGAAGGAGATCATTTCTGATATTACTGGAGGAAAAGGCCACGCCCTTCCCCAGGATAGGTCCAACAAGTTAAGGACCAAACAGACTAATTTTCGTTCCTTTCAAAACTTCAAGAGTGGCGCAGCTTCATCTGCCTCTTCTACAAAACAAGAGGGAAATTTTGCCCAGTCCAAGCCAGTCTGGACACCTAACCAGGCTTGGAACAAGGGGAAACAGGCCAAAAAGCCTGCTGCTGCCTCTAAGACAGCATGAAGGAGTAGCCCCCTATCCGGGACCAGATCTAGTGGGGGGCAGACTTTCTCTCTTCGCCCAGGTTGGGCAAGAGACGTCCAGTATCCCTGGGCTCTGGAGATTGTTTCCCAGGGATATCTTCTGGATTTCAAAGCTTCATCTCCTAAGGGGAGATTTCATCTCTCACAATTATCTGCAAACCAGATAAAGAGAGAGGCATTCTTACATTGCATTCAAGACCTACTAGTTATGGGAGTAATCCACCCAGTTCCAAAGGAGGAACAGGGGCAGGGCTTCTATTCAAATCTGTTTATATTTCCCAAGAAAGAGGGAACTTTCAGACCAATCTTGGATCTCAAGATCCTAAACAAATTTCTCAGGGTCCCATCCTTCAAGATGGAAACTATTCAAACCATCCTACCTATGATCCAGGAGGGTCAATATATGACTACCGTGGATTTAAAGGATGCTTATCTACATATTCCGATATACAGGGATCATCATCAGTTTCTCAGGTTCGCCTTCCTAGACAGGCATTACCAGTTTGTGGCTCTTCCCTTCGGGTTATCCACGGCACCAAGAATCTTTACGAAGGTTCTAGGGTCCCTTCTGGCGGTTCTAAGTCCGCGGGGTATAACAGTAGCCCATTACCTAGAAGACATTCTGATACAGGCGTCAACTTTTCAAATCGCCAGGTCCCATACGGACATTGTTCTGGCATTCCTAAGGTCTCACGGGTGGAAGGTGAACGAAGGAAAGAGTTCTCTCTCCCCTCTCACAAGAGTTTCCTTCCTAGGAACTCTGATAGATTCCGTAGAAATGAAGATTTATCTGACAGAGGTCAGGTTGTCAAAACGTCTAACTTCCTGCCGTGCTCTTAATTCCATTTCTCGTCCGTCAGTGGCTCAGTGTATGGAGGTAATTGGATTAATGGTAGCGGCAATGGACATAGTTCCGTTTGCCCGCCTACATCTCAGACCACTGCAACTTTGCATGCTCAATCAGTGGAATGGGGATTACACAGATTTGTCCCCTATACTAAATCTGGATCAAGAGACCTGGGATTCTCTTCTCTGGTGGCTATCTCGGGTCCATCTCTCCAAGGGAATGAGTTTCCGCAGGCCAGAATGGACTATAGTAACGACAGATACCAGCCTTCTGGGCTGGGGTGCAGTCTGGAACTCCCTGAAGGCTCAGGGTTCGTGGACTCAGGAGGAGGCCCTCCTTCCGATAAACATTCTGGAACTAAGAGCGATATTCAATGCTCTTCAGGCTTGGCCTCAGCTAGCTGCGGTCAGGTTCATCAGATTTCAGTCTGACACCCTCACAACTGTAGCCTATATCAACCGTCAGGGGGGAACAAGGAGCCCCCTGGCAATGTTGGAGGTTTCAAAGATAATTCTATGGGCAGAGGTTCACTCTTGCCATCTCTCAGCTATCCATATCCCAGGAGTAGAGAACTGGGAGGCGGATTTTCTAAGTCGGCAGACTTTTCATCCAGGGGAGTGGGAGCTCCATCCGGAGGTATTTGCCCAGTTGATCCAACTTTGGGGCAAACCAGAACTGGATCTCATGGCGTCTCGTCAGTACACCAAGCTTCCTTGTTACAGGTCCAGGGATCCCAAGGTCCTTCAGCCTGGCTTATGTGTTTCCACCGTTTCCTCTGCTCCCTCGTCTGATTGCCAAGATCAAGCAGGAGAGAGCTTCGGTGATCTTGATAGCCCCTGCGTGGCCACGCAGGACTTGGTATGCAGATCTGGTGGACATGTTATCCTTTCCACCATGGGCTCTGCTGCTAAGGCAGGACCTTCTACTTCAAGGTCCCTTCAAACATCCAAATCTAATTTCTCTACGTCTGACTGCTTGGAGATTGAACGCTTGATTCTATCAAAGCGTGGTTTTTCCGAATCGGTCATTGATGCCTTAATTCAGGCTTGAAAGCCTGTCACCAGGAAAATCATAAGATATGGTGTAAATATCTTCATTGGTGTGAATCCAAGGGTTACTCATGGAGTAAGGTCAGGATTCCTAGGATATTATCTTTTCTCCAAGAAGGATTGGAGAAGGGTTTGTCAGCTAGTTCCTTAAAGGGACAGATTTCTGCTCTGTCTCTATTCTTTTGCAGAAACGTCTGGCTGAGGTTCCAGACGTTCAGGCGTTTTGTCAGGCTTTAGTTAGGATCAAGCCTGTGTTTAAACCTGTTGCTCCGCCATGGAGTTTAAATTTAGTTCTTAAAGTTCTTCAAGGGGTTCCGTTTGAACCTTTGCATTCCATAGATATTAAGCTTTTATCTTGGAAAGTTCTGTTTTTAGTAGCTATCTCCTCGGCTCAGAGTTTCGGAGTTATCTGCTTTACAATGTGATTCCCCTTATCTGATTTCCATGCAGATAAGGTAGTGTTACGTACCAAACCTGGGTTTCTTCCTCAGGTGGTATCTAATAAGAATATCAATCACGAGATTGTTGTTCCTTCACTATGTCCTAATCCTTCTTCAAAAAAGGAACGTCTATTACACAATCTTGATGTGGTTCGGGCTTTAAAGTTTTATTTACAAGCTACGAAGGATTTTCGTCAAACATCTGCTTTGTTGTCTACTCTGGACAGAGGAGAGGCCAAAAGGCTTCGGCAACTTCTCTTTCTTTTTGGCTAAGAAGTATAATACGCTTAGCTTATGAGAATGCTGACCAGCAGCCTCCTGAAAGAATTACAGCTCATTCTACTAGAGCAGTAGCTTCCACATGGGCTTTTAAACATGAGGCCTCTGTTGAACAGATTTGTAAGGTGGCGACTTGGTCTTTGCTTCATAGCTTTTTCTAAATTCTATAAATTTGATACTTTTGCTTATTCGGAGGCTATTTTTGGGAGAAAGCTCTTACAAGCAGTGGTGCCTTCCGTTTAAGTTCCTGCCTTGTCCCTCCCTTCATCCGTGTCCTAAAGCTTTGGTATTGGTATCCCACAAGTAATGGATGAACCCGTGGACTGGATACACCTTTACAAGAGAAAACAAAATGTATGCTTATCTGATAAATGTATTTATCTTGTGGTGTATCCAGTCCACGGTCCGCCCTGTCATTTTAAGGCAGGTGTTTTTTATTTTTAAACTACAGTCACCACTGCACCCTATAGTTTCTCCTTTTTTTTTTTTTTTTTTTTTTCCCTTGCTTTTCTTTGGTCGAATGACTGGGGGTGACAGTTAGGGGAGGAGCTATATAGACTGCTCTGCTGTGGGTGTCCTCTTGCAGCTTCCTGTTGGGAAGGAGAATATCCCACAAGTAATGGATGAACCCGTGGACTGGATACACCACAAGAGAAATACATTTATTAGGTAAGCATAAATTTTGTTTTTTTATGCTTTATCCTTCCATAGAATAAAACGCTGCACCACCCGGTACCGAAACGTCTGGAGGTATTTGTGCTATGTGATTAAATTGTATCATTCTCAAAACCGGTGAGTGCAGCGTTTTATTCTATGGAAGGATAAAGAAATTTTGTGTATGCATTACACGCAGCACTCTGGCTGTTGCTAATGTGGTAATAGTGAGTGCACCTGAAATTGTGTATGTATATATATATATATATATATATGTGTGTGTGTATATATATATATGTATATGTGTGTGTGTGTGTATGTATGTATATATATCTTTCATGTAATTGGCAAGAGTCCATGAGCTAGTGACGTATGGGATATACATTCCTACCAGGAGGGGCAAAGTTTCCCAAACCTCAAAATGCCTGTAAATACACCCCCACCACACCCACAATTCAGTTTTACAAACTTTGCCTCCTATGGAGGTGGTGAAGTAAGTTTGTGCTAGATTTCTACGTTGATATGCGCTTCTCAGCATGCTGAAGCCCGGTTCCTCTCAGAGTGCAGTGAATGACAGAGGGATGTGAAGGGAGTATTACCTATTGAATACAATGGTCATCCTAACGGGGATCTATTTCATAGGTTCTCTGTTATCGGTCGTAGAGATTCATCTCCTACCTCCCTTTTCAGATTGACGATATACTCTTATATACCATTACCGCTACTGATTCTCATTTCAGTACTGGTTTGGCTATCTACTTTATGTAGATGAGTGTCCTTTGGTAAGTATGTTTTCTTTTATTTATGACACTCTCAGCTATGGTTTGGCACTTTTATATGTAAAGTTCTAAATATATGTTTTATACTTATATTTTCCATGATTCAGGTTAATCAGTATATTTCCTTCTTACAGACTGTCAGTTTCATTTTGGGAAATGCATATGAAAAAACAGAAAAGAAAAAAAGAAAAATATTTCTTAAGTGAAAATTTTCAAATTGACTTTCTTTTCTAAATGTTATGCTATAATTTATTGCGTCATTTTTGGCGCGAGAATTAAGTTTGTTGAAGTAATGTCGTCATTTCCGGCGTCTTAGTTGGCGCTGAGAGTTTTTATGTAGTTGCGTCATCCATGACGCTCGTGTTTGTTGCAGACGTTCTTGGCGCCAAAAAATATTTTGTTAGTTGTGGGCGTCATACTTGGCGTCAGATCTTTGACATTATTTAAGTTCTTATTTCATTTTGCTTCTGGTTTCCAGAGGCTTATTCTGTTTGCATTTTTCCCCATTCCTGAAACTGTCATAAGGAAATTGATAATTTCTTTTATAAGATAAGACAAGTCCACGGATTCATCCTTTACTTGTGGGATATTATCCTCCTGCTAACAGGAAGTGGGAAAGAGCACCACCGCAGAGCTGTCTATATAGCTCTTCCCTTGACTCCACCCCCCAGTCATTCTCTTTGCCTACTCTAAGTAATAGGAAGGGTAAAGTGAAAGAATGGCTGAGGAGTACTTAAGAAACTTCAGTGTGAGGAACGTTTTTCATGCTACAAGCATTGAGGTATGTTCACTCATTTTTTTCTGGAGAGACTGTGTTATTTCAGAATTGGCTGACAGTATCCCCATGAGGGAAAGGGTAAGCAGTAATCCTAATGTATAGAGAGGGGTATTACTGGACCTGTATATTGGGCTATAAAAAAATGGTTGACACTGATGATATGATGTTTGTGGGCAAACGTTTCTATGTTGGGAGTTACAGATAACATTTTTTATGGCAAACGTTTTTTTTTGTTTGTTTTTTTAAATATTTTTTTTATTGAGGATTAAGCATTACAACAGATGTCACAACGCAGGTGACTAACATGTTCACATATATATATAAACATTATGTTGTTGTAATAACACAGTAGACATAGCTATTGATGGAAATGTAGAGCACTAAGATATGTACCACATAAACCTCATTTTCGAGTAATATGAACAAAAATATCCACTATGGAAACCTCATTTTTGAATAACATGAACAGACTTTAAATACAGGGACCGGGTAATACTTCAGTCCTACATTTTAACTCAACTTTCTAGGGACTTCATAAAGTCAGCTTAGGAATATCTGTCCGTACACTTCATCTAGTAATCACAGTGCGCACCTCCAGGCGGGGGAGGCCTTTTATGGGAAGAAGGAGGGAAAGGAGAGATATGAGCTCCCATATTATGGGAAGGGGGAGGGGGGGTAAGAAGGTGGAGGAGGGGGGTTAGGACAGGAGAGAGGGGGGGCGATCAGTTTTTGGTAGGAAGTTTAGAAAAGCGGGTGCTATTGGTTAATTAGCACAGCTTAACTGGGTATGCAAGTTTAATTATGGTGATTGGAGTGGTCGGAAACTTTAACATGACTGTATATTTAACTGTGATCTCCCTGATGGTAAAACCAGGTCTCCCAAATCTGCCAGTATATTTCTTCCTTATCCATACTAAAATAGAAACTTTGTTCCATTTTGGCGTACACCTGCATTATAGATGTAATAGCTGTAATATCTGGGGGTTGGGTTTGCTTCCAGGCCCTTGCTATCGCCAGTTTCGTGGCCGCTAGGACAAAGATGACCAATTTAGAAACGTGGGTTGGGACGCTCCTCTGGAAAATGTGGAGGAGGGCAGTTGCAGGAGTGAGTGGAATAGAGAGCCCAAGGTTAGCACAGAGGATTTTTACCTGGTTCCAGAGAGGTGCCAGTTTTGGGCAGTCCCACCATACATGCATACCTGTGCCTCTTTGCATGCAATCTCTCCAGCATAGAGGAGACGTTGTAGAAAACATCTGTGACAGCCTCGTGGGAGTATAGTACCATTTTAGGAATAATTTCATGTAGGCCTCCAAGGTATTTGCACAATGTACCGTCTTTTTAGTTAACGTCATAGCTGTACATAGGTCTTTATCTGAAATAGGTCTGGATAGATCTCCCTCCCAAGGCCTCAGTTGCCAGGGTCTGTCTCTGTTAGTGGACAACTGTAAGAGGTCATAGTGGAACGATATGAGCCTAGGAGTCTTAATAGGAAGCTGCCATAACTTTTCCCAATTAGTCAGGGGCCTATTTAGAGCTTTGGAGAATCCCCATGATGTCATAAAAGCATAAAGTCTCGAGTGTTTAAAAGAGGCCCACGAGGGGGGCTCTGGGATAATTGTTCTTATATTATGGGGAGTGAGTAAAGTACCCGAGAGGTATAGGCGGGAGACCACTTTCAGGTATCATTCACTCCACTGTTGTATGTGTGTGTCGGGGAGAGCTGCCAGTAAGGCTGGTATGGAATGAATGGGTGACGGGTGTGGGGCAATGTCGCGTAGATTTCTAAGGCTATACCAAACTTTCAGATTATCTCTGATAATGACATTTTTTTGTCTCAAGCTGTCATAGCAGTGACTAGGGATCCAGGGTAAATCTGCCAACTTTAGGCCCAGAGGAAGGGCTAATGCTTCTATGCTTTTCCAGCCCTGTAGTTCCCCTTTGTCTGCCCACGCTGTGATGTGAGAAAGCCTGGCTGCCTCATAGTATCCGCGTATGCTAGGCATTGCAACCCCTCCATGTTCATATCTCTTTTGGAGCATTTTCGCTGCAACCCTGGGCCTAGACCTATTCCAGATATAGTGTTGTCCAAGAGATTGGAGCTTATCTATTAAAGCGTTGGGGACATTAAGAGGGATACAGCGAAAGTAGTACAAAATTTTGGGCAAGATCGTCATTTTGAAAGATGCGATGCGGCCTAACCATGAAATCTCTTTAAGACTCCAAGAGGAGGTAAGCTCAGTAACCTCTCTAATAAGGTTTGTATAGTTAACGGTAATAACTATTTTCGGGTCTGGACCAAGTTGTACCCCCAGATGCCGAATGGTGGTTCGTGACCATTGGAAAGAGTACAATGTTTGCAGTATATCTAATTCAAATGCTGGGATGCATACCGGCAGAGCCTCCGTTTTGGCGACATTTACTTTGTAGTAACTATGAGCTCCAAACTCAGTGATAATATCAAAGAGTGCTGGCAAGGAGCCTATTGGATTTGTTAAAAAGAGCATCGTCCGTGTACAGTGCAATCTTTGCAGTCACGCCTATGGCAAACGTTTTTTACTTTATTTAAGAATGGAGGGTACACATGGCTTCACATGGCTAGGTTTTAGACCGCTCTGGTGCGGTTATTTTAGGCGAGAGAGATAGGCGGGGCCTATTTTCGCACCTCAGTTGCGCAGTTGTTTTTGCCAAGCAAGCTCCAACTCCGGTGGGCCTATCAGAGACAGTTTGGGCCTAATCGAAGGGTTAATCCTTTTTTACAGACCCCTGAGGGCAGGTAGACGCCACAGCAGGGCTGTGGCGAGGTGCAGGGGGTGTTTTTGTTTGAAGTTAACGTTTTATAGCACAACGTTTTTTTGGTAAGGGTTAAGTATTCCTTTCCTTGTGGGGCAAACTTTAGCTGACAAGTTGGAATGCATTTGTCATAAAATTGTGATTATTTTATCGTTTTAAAGCAGTTTTGGAAAAATTGTATGCTTTTTTTCTCTTAAAGGCGCAGTACCGTTTTTTCAGATTGTTATTTTTTTCATAAAATAAAGTGTTTCAAGTCTGTGGTCATTACTAGCCTGTTTTAACATGTCTGACATTGAGGAAAGTCAATGTTCCATGTGTTTAGAAGCCATTGTGGAACCCCCACTTAAAATGTGTCCCTCATGTACTGAAAGGGCCTTACATTGCAAAGAACATATTTTAGCTTATAAAAGTATGTCTCAGGATGATTCTCAGTCAGAAGAGAATCAGGTTATGCCATCTACTTCTCCCCAAGTGTCACAACCTTTAACGCCCGCCCAAGCGACGCCAAGTACTTCTAGTGCATCTAATTCTTTCACCCTGCAAAATATGGCCGCAGTTATGTCTACTACCCTTACAGAGGTATTATCTAAACTGCCTGGTTTGCAGGGTAAGCGCAGTAGGTCCGGTATTAAAGTAAATGCTGAGCCCTCTGATGCTTTATTGGCCATCTCCGATGTACCCTCACAGTGTTCTGATTTGGGGGTGGGGGAATTGCTGTCTGAGGGAGAGCTTTCTGATACAGGAAAGATGTTCCCTCAAACAGACTCAGATATGACGGCCTTTAAGTTTAAGCTTGAACACCTCCACTTGTTGCTCAGGGAGGTTTTAGTGACTCTGGATGATTGTGACCCTATTGTAATTCCAACAGAGAAATTGTGTAAAATGGATAGATGTCTAGAGGTCCCTACTTGCACTGTTTTTCCAGTCCCTAAGAGCATTTCTGACATTGTTACTAAGGAATGGGACAGACCAGGCATTCCGTTCTCTCCCCCTCCTACTTTTAAGAAAATGTTTCCCATATCTGACACCATTTGGGATTCGTGGCAGATGGTCCCTAAGGTGGAGGGAGCTGTTTCTACCCTGGATAAACGTACAACTATACCTATTGAGGACAGTTGTGCTTTCAAAGATCCTATGGATAAAAAATTAGAGGGTCTTCTAAAGAAATTGTTTATTTATCAGGGTTTTCTTCTACAACCTATAGTGTGCATTATTCCTGTAACTACTGCAGCTGCTTTTTGGTTTGAGGCTCTAGAGGAGTCTCTTAAGGTTGAGACCCCATTAGATGATATTTTGGATAGAATTAAGGCTCTCAAGCTACCTAATTCTTTTATTACAGATGCCGCTTTTCAAATGGCTAAATTAGCGGCAAAGAATGCAGGTTTTGCCATTGTAGCGCGTAGAACGTTATGGCTTAAGTCCTGGTCTGCTGATGTGTTATCAAAATTTAAGCTGTTAGCTATTCCTTTCAAAGGTAAGAACCTATTCGGGCCTGAACTGAAGGAGATCATTTCTGACATTACTGGAGGTAAAGGCCATGCCCTTCCTCAGGACAAGACGAATAAAATAAGGGCCAAACAAAATCATTTTCGTTCCTTTCGAAACTTTAAAGGTGGACTCTCTACATCCTCCTCTGCCACAAAGCAGGAGGGGAATTTTGCTCAATCCAAGTCAGTCTGGAGACCTAACCAGACCTGGAATAAAGGTAAACAGGCCAAGAAGCCCGCTGCTGCTACCAAGACAGCATGAAAGGGCAGCCCCCGATCCGGGACCGGATCTAGTAGGGGCCAGACTTTCTCTCTTCGCTCAGGCTTGGGCAAGAGACATTCAAGATTCCTGGGCATTAGAAATCGTGACCCAGGGGTATCATCTAGAATTCAAGATTCTCTCCGAAGGGGGAGATTTCATCTTTCACGTTTGTCTGTAAACCAGACAAAAAGAGAGGTGTTCCTACGCTATGTAAAAGACCTATATACCATGGGTGTAATCTGCCCAGTTCCAAAGGTAGAACAGGGGTTTTACTCCAATCTGTTCGTGGTTTCTAAAAAAGAGGGAACCTTCAGACCGATTTTAGATCTCAAATGCCTGAACAAATTTCTCAGAGTCCCATCCTTCAAGATGGAGACCATTCGGACAATTTTACCAATGATCCAGAAGGGTCAATATATGCCAACCGTGGATTTGAAGGATGCGTATCTTCACATTCCTGTCCCAGAATTTTCACAAAGGTGCTAGGGTCCCTTCTGGCAGTTCTAAGGCCGCGTGGCATAGCAGTGGCGCCCTATCTGGACGATATTTTGATTCAGACAACTTACCATCTTGCCAAATCTCACACGGACATCGTGTTGGCTTTTCTAAGATCTCACGGGTGGAAGGTGAACATAAGAGTCCACTTGTTCCTCTAACAAGAGTTCCATTCCTAGGAACTCTGATAGACTCGGTAGACATGAAAATTTTTCTATCGGAGGTCAGAAAATCAAGGATCTTAACCACTTGCCGAGCTCTTCATTCCATTCCTCGGCCGTCAGTGGCTCAGTGTATGGAGGAAATCGTACTAATGGTAGCGGCAATTGACATAGTTCCGTTTGATCGCTTGTATCTCAGACCACTGCAACTGTGCATGCTCAAACAGTGGAATGGGGATTATGCAAATTTATTTCCTCGGATAAATCTCTGGATCAAGAGACCAGAGACTCTCTTCTTTGGTGGTTGTCACAGGATCATCTGTCCCAGGGAATGTGTTTCCACAGGCCAGCATGGGTCATAGTAACGACGGACCCCAGCCTCTTTGGCTGGGGTGCAGTCTGGAATTCCCTGAAGGCTCAGGGTGTGTGGACTCAGGAGGAGGCCCTACTTCCAATAAATATTCTAGAACTGAGAGCGATATTCAACGCGCTTCAGCCCTGGCCTAAGCTGGCTTCAGCCAAATTCATAAGATTCCACTTGGACAATATCACGACTGTAGCATATATCAATCATCAATGGGGAACAAAGAGTTCTCTAGCGATGATAGAGGTTTCCAAAATAATTAGATGGGCAGAGACTCACTCTTGCCATCTATCAGCAATCTATATCCCAGGAGTGGAGAACTGGGAAGCGGATTTTCTGAGTCGTCAGACTTTTCATCCGGGGGAGTGGGAGCTCCATCCGGAGGTGTTTGCACAATTGATTCATCAATGGGGCACACCAGAATTGGGTCTGATGGCATCTCGTCAGAATGCCAAACTTCGTTGTTACGGGTCCAGATCAAGGGATCCTCAAGCAGTACTGATAGATGCTCTAGCAGTACCATGGTCATTCAACCTGGCTTATGTGTTTCCTCCTTTTCCTCTTTCGTCTGATTGCCAGAATCAAACAGAAGAGGGCTTCGGTAATCTTGATAGCCTGGCCACGCAGGATTTGGTATGTAGATCTAGTGGAAATCTTTGCCACCATGGAAACTGCCACTGAGACAGGACCTTCTCATTCAGGGTCCGTTCCAACATCCAAATCTAGTTTCTCTACGGCTTACTGCCTGGAGATTGAACGCTTAATTTTATCTAAGCGGGGATTCTCTGAGTCGGTCATTGATACCTTGATTCAGGCTCGAATGCCTGTCACTAAGAAAATTTATCATAAGATATTGGGTAAGTATCTTTATTGGTGCGAATCCAAAGGCTACTCATGGAGTAAGATCAGGATTCCTAGGATTTTGTCCTTTCTCCAAGAAGGATTGGAGAAGGGGTTATCAGCTAGTTCCTTAAAGGGTCAGATTTCTGCTTTGTCAATCTTACTACACAAGCGTCTGGCAGATGTCCCAGATGTTCAGTCGTTTTGTCAGGCTTTGATTAGAATTAAGCCTGTGTTTAAACCTGTTGCTCCACCAGGAGTTTGAATTTAGTTTTAAATGTTCTTCAAGGGGTTCCTTTTGAACCCATGCATTCCATAGATGTTAAACTTCTATCTTGGAAAGTTCTGTTTTTAGTAGCTATCTCTTCTGTTCGAAGAGTTTCTCAGCTATCTGCATTACAATGCGACTCGCCTTATCTTATATTCCATTCTGATAAGGTGGTTTTGTGTACTAAACCTGGATTCCTTCCTAAGGTTGATTCAAATAAGAATATTAATCAGGAAATTGTTGTTCCTTCTCTGTGTCCTAACCCTTCTTCTAAGAAGGAGCGTCTGTTACATAATTTGGACGTGGTTCGTACCTTGAAGTTTTACTTGCAAGCGACCAAGGATTTCCGTCAAACATCTTCTCTGTTTGTTGTCTATTCTGGAAAACGTAGAGGTCAAAAAGCTACGGCTACCTCTTTATTTTTGGCTGAAAAGCATCATCCGTTTGGCATTCGAGACTGCTGGACAGCAGCCTACTGAAAGAATTACAGCTCATTCCACTAGAGCAGTGGCTTCCACATGGGCTTTTAAAAACGATGCTTCTGTTGAACAGATTTGTAAGGCTGCAACTTGGTCTTCCCTTCATACCTTTTCCAAATTTTCCAAATTTTATACTTTTGCTTCTTCGGAGGCTATTTTTGGGAGCAAAGTTCTTCAAGCAGTGGTGCCTTCTGTTTAGGTATCTGTCTTGTCCCTCCCGTTCATCCGTATCCTGTAGCTTCAGTATTGTATCACACAAGTAAAGGATGAATCCGTGGACTCGTCGTATCTTATAGAAGAAAAGGAAATTTATGCTTACCTGATAAATTGATTTCTTCTATGATACGACGAGTCCACGGACCGCCCTGTCAATTTAAGACAGATTATATTTTTTGGTTTAAAATTTCAGTCACCTGCACCTTTTAGTTTCTCCTTTTTCTTCCTATACCTTCGGTTGAATGACTGGGGGGTGGAGTCAATGGAGGAGCTATATACACAGCTCTGCTGTGGTGCTCTTTGGTGGTGCTGTTAGCAGGAGGATAATATCCCACAAGTAAAGGATGAATCCGTGGACTCGTCGTATCATAGAAGAAATCAATTTATCAGGTAAGCATAAATTTCCTTTTTGCTTTATATGTTGTTTTTTCTATTACATATTGCAAGATGTCTCTAACTGACCCTGTCTAAGAATCTACTTCTGGAATGCTGCTGCCTGATGTCGGTTCTACCAAAGCTAAGTGCATTTGTTGTAAAATTGTGGTAACTGTTACTCTGGCTTTAGTTTGTGTTAGTTGTCATGATAAACTTTCAAAAGCAGACAATATTTCCATTAGTAGTAATCCATTACCTGTTGTTCCTTCAACATCTAATGTTCAGGATATTCCTGTTAATGTGAGAGAATTAGTTTCTAATTCTATTCAGAAGGCCCTGTCTGTTATGCCACCTTCTAATAAACTTAAAAGGTCTTTTAAAACTTCTCATAAATTCGATGAATTTTTAAATGACCGACAGCATTCCGATTTATCTATCTCTGATGAGGATCTATATGGTTCAGAAGATTCTGCCTCAGATATTGACACTGACAAATCTTCATATTTATTTAAAATGGAGTATATTCGTTCTTTATTAAAAGAGGTGTTGATTGCATTAGATATGGAGGAGACTAGTCCTCTTGATATTAAAACCAGTAAACGTTTAAATTCGGTTTTTAAACCTCATGTAGTTATTCCAGAGTTTTTTCCAGTTCCTGATGCTATTTCAGATGTAATTTCTAGGGAATGGAATAGTCTGGGTACTTCATTTACTCCTTCAAGGTTTAAGAAACCTTTGCCGACTGATAGATTGGAGTTTTGGGAAAAGATCCCCAAAGTTGTTGGGGCTATCTCTACTCTTGCAAAGCGTACTACTATTCCTACGGCAGATAGTACTTCTTTTAAAGATCCTTTAGATAGGAAGCTTGAATCTTATCTAAGGAAGGCTTATTTATGTTAAAGGGACAGTCAACCCAAAAATTACTTTAACTTATTTAGATTAGTTAAATAACAATCTTTACAGTAAACTGTAGCCAAATTTTCCTCTAAATAAACTTTGGCAGAAAATACACTTACTGATGTCATCTGGCTTTTTTGAAATGGCCGCCTGACCCCTCCTCCTCTGACGTTTACCAAAAGCTTGCACTAACAGGATCCTTTCCTTTCTTCTCGTCCCTGCGCGCTCCTGCAATTTCAGCTCTCTAGCAGCTGTTCATACCCGGCACTCACTGCCTCTCATCCATGCTGTGTGTTACAGAGAATGAGAGGCAGTGAGTGCCGGGCAGGCGGCAATGTGATGGTCTGTGCCCCTGTTTTAATATTGCTTTAATACTCCAATTAGATTATAGTGAAATATTTTATAAAAGCAGCTTCCGTTTGCCCCAACATTAAAGGGACACTGTACCCAAATTTTTTCTTTTGTAATTCAGAAAGAGCATTCATTTTTAAGCAACTTTCTAATTTACTCCTATTATCAAATTTTCTTCGTTCTCTTGCTATCATTATTTGAAAAAGACGGCATCTAAGCTTTTTTTTGGTTTCAGTACTCTGGACAGCACTTTTTTTATTGGTGGATGAATTTATCCACCAATCAGCAAGGACAACCCAGGTTGTTCACCAAAAATGGGCCGGCATCTAAACTTACATTCTTGCATTTCAAATAAAGATACCAAGAGAATGAAGAAAATTTGATAATAGGAGTAAATTAGAAAGTTACTTAAAATTTCATGCTCAATCTGAATCACGAAAGAAAAATTTTGGGTACAGTGTCCCTTTAAGGTGCATTTGAATAAGTCCCGCCTTGTATGCCTAACTACTGTTTGTCTTTGCGCTCCTCTCCTTTATTGCCCTGCAGTGCCCTCTCTCACCCTTCATAGGGTACGCTCGCTCTGTCATTCCTCCATATTTCTGGAAAGCTAATTCTGTTGGGCTGCTGTCATCAGATTTTCCCTTCTCATAGTGATCACGGTTTCACCCTTACTGAGCATCTCGCTGCCCTGGCTGCTGTCTGTGATCTCAATGAGTGATTTTACAACCTATGTTTCTACTCTGGATTTGGTGCACATTATTCTCACCATGTACCCATCATTACAGCTTTTGTCACTAAATCCAGAGTAGGAACTTAGGTTGTGAAATCTCTCATTGAGATCACAGACAGCAGCCAGGGCAGCGAGATAGCGCTCAGGCTCAGTTAGGTGTCCTGGCAAAGATTATTGCAAAGCTGCATGACAATCAAGGGGGATCATACTGGTGGAAGGGTTATTATTTTCTATAAGTTTTGCTATTGACCTCTCTCACCATCCTGCTAGGGCAAATATATGTCAATAAAAGACATTGCGCTAAAGCTAGAGCAAGAGGATTCTTACTGAGATAAATAAATGCAGTAGATGCCCTAGCAGTGTGCCAGGAGTGATAATTCACCCTATTATGTTTCAATGCACATTGATAGGATGATCGGGAATTCGGTGTTGAAATCAAATTATATTTAATAATAATTATAATTTCTTCACCACATTCATACTCTATTTATTATACACATTTTTCTATAGTTAAACTATCTGGGTATAGATATATGTACCGTAGACTGAAACTTTCCTATGTGAAACCATCTTAGCACTGGCACTTATATGGTGTGACTGTGTATGAGACACGGTGAATACGAGCATGAAGTGATACAAGAGGTGTCCTCCTCGTGGGAAATAGTGAGCTCTAAGCCCCGCCCACACCAGCAGCGCTGGGCTTCTACAAGGGGTGGCTACCTCTAGCATCATTTAGTGCACATTTACGGTTCAAGACTGCAAAGGAATGCCAGGATTAGGTTTCTGCTTCATTTGTCTGGTTTAGCTCTGAAAAATGAAATAACCTCACTATTTAAATATTTCCAAAACATTTTAATGAATAGATGTATTTTTGTGTCTCTTCATATAAAATTAACTCAGGCTGTTTTATAGCATGGATATGTTATTGTAGATATATCATACTATTTTAATCCACACATATATATGTGTGTGTGTCTCAAATTTCATAAACCAGACAGACAGAGAATATATTTTTCGAAAGATCTAGAGGTATGAACAAAAGACATTGCGCTAAAGCTAGATCAAGAGGATTCTTACTGAGATAAATAAATGCAGTAGATGCCCTAGCAGTGTGCCGGGAGTGATAAATCACCCTAAACTTTATTGTACCCAGTACTTATCAACAACCCTACATTCGTAGCGCAATGTCTTTTGTTCATACCTCTAGATCTTTAGAAAAATATATTCTCTGTCTGGCTCTACATAGTAATACATAGATACCATTATTCACCCCTATTCTAAAACATTGTCAAAAAAGGTAAAATATAGGCATATGTACACAGCAGATACAGAATAAATCGCTGGGTCAGATTAGGAGATATATGGTACAGAGGGACATTTAAAACAAAAAAAAACAAATCTAATTTGAAATGCACAACAATGTATTTCAATTTTACAGTTAGGGTCTATTTATCACTCCCGGCACACTGCTAGGGCATCTACTGCATTTATTTATCTCAGTAAGAATCCTCTTTAGCTTTAGCGCAATGTCTTTTGTTCATACCTCTAGATCTTTCAAAAAATATATTCTCTGTCTGTCTGGTTTATGAAATTTGAGACACACACACATATATATGTGTGGATTAAAATAGTATGATATATCTACAATAACATATCCATGCTATAAAACAGCCTGAGTTAATTTTATATGAAGAGACACAAAAATACATCTATTCATTAAAATGTTTTAGAAATATTTAAATAGTGAGGTTATTTCATTTTTCAGAGCTAAACCAGACAAATGAAGCAGAAACCTAATCCTGGCATTCCTTTGCAGTCTTGAACCGTAAATGTGCACTAAATGATGCTAGAGGTAGCCACCCCTTGTAGAAGCCCAGCTCTGCTGGTGTGGGCGGGGCTTAGAGCTCACTATTTCCCACGATGAGGACACCTCTTGTATCACTTCATGCTCTTATTCACCGTGTCTCATACACAGTCACACCATATAAGTGCCAGTGCTAAGATGGTTTCACATAGGAAAGTTTCAGTCTACGGTACATATATCTATACCCAGATAGTTTAACTATAGAAAAAATGTGTATAATAAATAGAGTATGAATGTGGTGAAGAAATTATAATTATTATTAAATATAATTTGATTTCAACACCGAATTCCCGATCATTCTATCAATGTGCATTGAAACATAATAGGGTGAATTATCACTCCCGGCACACTGCTAGGGCATCTACTGCATTTATTTATCTCAGTAAGAATCCTCTTGCTCTAGCTTTAGCGCAATGTCTTTTATTGACATATATTTGCCCTAGCAGGATGGTGAGAGAGGTCAATAGCAAAACTTATAGAAAATAATAACCCTTCCACCAGTATGATCCCCCTTGATTGTTATGCAACTTTGCAATAATCTTTGCCAGGACACCTAACTGAGCCTGAGCGCTATCTCGCTGCCCTGGCTGCTGTCTGTGATCTCAATGAGCGATTTCACAACCTAAGTTTCTACTCTGGATTTAGTGACAAAAGCTGTAATGATGGGTACATGGTGAGAATAATGTGCACCAAATCCAGAGTAGAAACATAGGTTGTAAAATCACTAATTGAGATCACAGACAGCAGCCAGGGCAGCGAGATGCTCAGTGAGGGTGAAACCGTGATCACTATGAGAAGGGAAAATCTGATGACAGCAGCCCAACAGAATTAGCTTTCCAGAAGTATGGAGGAATGACAGAGCGAGCGTATCCTATGAAGGGTGAGAGAAGGCACTTCAGGGCAATAAAGGAGAGGAGCGCAAAGACAAACAGTAGTTAGGCATACAAGGCGGGACTTATTCAAATGCACCTCAATGTTGGGGCAAACAGAAGCTGCTTTTATAAAATATTTCACTATAATCTTATTGGAGTGTTAAAGCAATATTAAAACAGGGGCACAGACCATCACATTGCCGCCTGCCCGGCACTCACTGCCTCTCATTCTCTGTAACACACAGCGCACAGCATGGATGAGAGGCAGTGAGTGCCGGGTATGAACAGCTGCTAGAGAGCTGAAATTGCAGGAGTGCGCAGGGACGAGAAGAAAGGAAAGGATCCTGTTAGTGCAAGCTTTTGGTAAACGTCAGAGGAGGAGGGGTCAGGCGGCCATTTCTAAAAAGCCAGATGACATCAGTAAGTGTATTTTCTGCCAAAGTTTATTTAGAGTAAAATTTGGCTACAGTTTACTGTAAAGATTGTTATTTAACTAATCTAAATAAGTTAAAGTAATTTTTGGGTTGACTGTCCCTTTAAGGTCATCTTCTTAGACCTGCTATTTCTTTAGCTGCTGATGCTGCGGCTTCAACATTTTGGTTGGAAACTTTGGCGCAACAAGTACCAGATCATAATGTGTATAGCATTGTTAAGCTAATTCAACATGCTAATAATTTCATTTGTGATACCATTTTTTATATCATTAGAATTGATGTCATGTACTGTGGGGCAAAAAAGTATTTAGTCAGCCACCAATTGTGCAAGTTCTCCCACTTAAGAAGATGAGAGAGGCCTGTAATTTTCATCATAGGTATACCTCAACTATGAGAGACAAAATGTGGAAACAAATCCAGACAATCACATTGTCTGATTTGGAAAGAATGTATTTGCATATTATGGTGGAAAATAAGTATTTGGTCACCTACAAACAAGCAAGATTTCTGGCTCTCACAGACCTGTATCTTCTTCTTTAAGAGGCTCTTCTGTCCTCCACTCATTACCTGTATTAATGGCACCTGTTTGAACTTGTTATCAGTATAAAAGACACCTGTCCACAACCTCAAACAGTCACACTCCAAACTCCACTATGGTGAAGACCAAAGAGCTCTCAAAGAACACCAGAAACAAAATTGTAGACCTGCACCAGGCTGGTAAGACTGAATCTGCAATAGGCAAGCAGCTTGGTGTGAAGAAATCAATTGTGGGAGCAATAATTAGAAAATGGAAGACATACAAGACCACTGATAATCTCCCTCGATCTGGTGCTCCATGCAAGATCTCACCCCGTGGGGTTAAAATGATCACAAGAACGGTGAGCAAACATCCCAGAACCACACGGGGGACCTAGTGAATGACCTGCATAGAGCTGGGACCAACGTAACAAAGGCTACCATCAGTAACACACTACGCCGCCAGGGACTCAGATCCTGCAGTGCCAGACGTGTCCCCCTGCTTAAGCCAGTACATGTCCGGACCCGTCTGAAGTATGCTAGAGAGCATTTGGATGAACCAGAAGTGGATTGGGAGAATGTCATATGGTCAGATGAAACCAAAGTAGAACTGTTTGGTAGAAACACAACTTGTTGTGTTTGGAGGAGAGATAATGCTGAGTTGCAACCAAAGAACACTATACCTACTGTGAAGCATGGGGTGGCAACATCATATTTTGGGACTGTTTCTCTGCAAAGGGAACAGGACGACTGATCCGTGTACATGAAAGAATGAATGGGGCCATGTATCGTGAGATTTTGAGTGCAAACCTCCTTCCATCAGCAAGGGCATTGAAGATGAAACGTGGTTGGGTCTTTCTGCATGACAATGATCCCAAACACACCGCCCGGGCAACAAAGGAGTGGCTTCGTAAGAAGCATTTCAAGGTCCTGGAGTGGCCTAACCAGTATCCAGATCTCAACCCCATAGAAAACCTTTGGAGGGAGTTGGAAGTCTGTGTTGCCCAGCGACAGCCCCAAAACATCACTGCTCTAGAGGTGATCTGCATGCAGGAATGGGCCAACATACCAGCAACAGTGTGTGACAACCTTGTGAAGACTTACAGAAAATGTTTGACCTCTGTCATTGCCAACAAAGGATATATAACAAAGTATTGAGATGAACTTTTGATATTGATCAAATACTTATTTTCCACCATAATTTGCAAATAAATTCTTTCCCAATCAGACAATGTGATTGTCTCGATTTGTTTCCACATTTTGTCTCTCATAGTTGAGGTATACCTATGATGAAAATTACAGGCCTCTCTCATCTTCGTAAGTGGGAGAACTTGCACAATTGGTGGCTGACTAAATACTTTTTTGCCCCACTGTATATGTCTTTAGCTATTTTAGCTAGAAATCTTGGAATGCGGATATGACTTCTAAGTCAACGTTGCTATCTCTTTTTTCCAAGGTAATAAATTATTTGGTTCTCAGTTGGATTCTATTATTTCAACTGTCACTGGGGGGAAGGGAGCCTTTTTGCCTCGGGATAAAAAATCTAAGGGTAAATTTAGGGCTGCTAACCGTTTTCGTTCCTTTCGTCAGAATAAGGAACAGAGACCTGACCCTTCCCCTAAAGGAACGGTTTAAAATTGGAAGCCTTCTCCAGTCTGGAATAAATCCAAGCCTTTTAGAAAATCAAAATCAGCCCCCAAGTCCGCATGAAGGTGCGGCCCTCATTCCAGCGCAGCTGGTAGGGGGCTGACTACAATTTTACAAAGATGTTTGGATCAATTCAATCCAAAATCATTGGATTCAGAACATTGTTTCTCAAGGGTACAGAATAGGTTTCAAGGTAAGACCGCCTGTGAGAAGTTTTTTTCTCTTACGCATTCCAGTGAACCCAGTAAAGGCTCAGCCTTTCCTGAAGTGTGTTTCAGACCTGGAGTTATCCGGGGTAATTGTGCCAGTTCCTTCTCAGGAACGGGGTCTGGGGTTTTATTCAAATCTGTTCATTGTTCCAAAGAAAGAATTCTTTCAGACCAGTTCTGGATCTAAAAATTTTGAATAGTTATGTAAGAATACCAACATTCAAGATGGTGACTATAAGGACTATTCTGCCTTTTGTTCAGCAAGGGCATTATATGTCCACAATAGACTTACAGGATGCATATTTTCATATTCCGATTCATCCAGATCACTATCAGTTTCTGAGATTCTCTTTTCTAGACAAGCATTACCAATTTGTTGCTCTTCCTTTTGGCCTAGCAACAGCTCCAAGGATCTTTTCAAAGGTTCTCGGTGCCCTACTCTCTGTAATCAGAGAGCGGGGTATTGCGCTGTTTCCTTATTTGGACGATATCTTGGTACTTGCTCAGTCTTTACATTCTGCAGAATCTCACACGAATCAACTAGTGTTGTTTCCTCAAAGTCCTGGTTGGAGGATCAATTTACCAAAAAGTTCCTTGATTCCTCAGACAAGGGTAACCTATTTAGGATTCCAAATAGATTCAGTATCCATGACTTTGTCTCTAACAGACAAAAGACATCTGAAATTGGTTTCAGCTTGTCGGAACCTTCGGTCTCGGTCATTCCCTTCAGTAGCTATGGAGGTTTTAGGTCTCATGACTGCAGCATCGGACGCGATCCTCTTTGCTCGTTTTCACATGAGACCTCTTCAGCTTTGTATGCTGAGCCAATGGTGCAGGGATTATACAAAGATATCACAATTAATATCCTTAAATCCCAATATTCGACTATCTCTGAATTGGTGGTTAGATCACCATAGTTTAAACAGACAAACAAAGGGTGGTGTGAGTGCTAGTCAGAGAAAAGGTTTTTGTGCTTAAATCCCTAATGTGGTCTGATAAAATCTCCAATTACAGACTGTTAGACAAAGAGGTGAGAATGGTATGGGATAAGCGCTCCAGCAAAATAGAGCCAACCAGATTATTATATAGATAAAATGAAATAACAAGAGGACCCAATGATACTAAAAAAGAATTTATATAGCAATTTAGATGAATAACTTGTTAACACATACAAAATATGTTAGTATATACACAATTACATAAGATGCCGGCATCAAAAACAGTAAAACATACTGATCATATTAAAAAACAGGAAAAAACGGCCGATATAAAATTTATAAAAATTCCCTAATTGTACCGTAAAAATATATATGAACAAACTTGATAAAGGTAAAAGGCTCATAGCACAGTGAACTTAACTCGGCTAAATGTTACCAGTATTTTGATTAAGCAATGAGATGTTTGGTCACAGTATTAGGTGGAGGCGTCTGATCTGTTCAGCCATTAGGATTAACTGTGAGTGATGGATCGTGAGGTGTGACGTCACGTCACCTGACTATTATATTTCCTCCAATCTCTGTGGTATGCTTAGACACAGCGAATTTGAAAAATGTATCCAATTTTATAGTTATATCAAAGTGTAGTTGATTATGTGATAGTTAGTAGCAATACTTGCGAATGTCCAGTGTCCAATAGTGTCTCCAGATTTTTTAGCAGGTTTGTTTTATCAACAGCTCTAGATCCTATGAAATGTTAATCCGTCTTGTTTTATATCCGTTCTGGAACGTGAAACTTGTCTTTTTGAAGAGGCTCCTAAGCACTTAGTTGTTATCCCCACTTTTTGTGTTTAATAGGGCTATGGTGGGAGCAAAAAAGAAGCAAAAAGGGCATACAGGAATTATTCATACATCGATCTCAGTGTTGAATCAAGGAGATAGAAATGAACCTGTTTTTTGTGCCAATAGAACAATTCAGCAGTTCAATAGCCTTAGTGGATAATTGGTTACACACAGGAATTATTCATATGTCTTCTCTCTATATTTATCATAGAGATAGAGATGAACCTGTGGATTGTAACACTATCAATAATAAATTCTCAAATGACAGGAGTAAGCAAATCTACGCGTTTCGGCAGTGTTAGCTGCCTTTATCAAGATGCTTACTACATAGAGTTACTACCTTTTTATAGGGAGTGTGTAGTTTAATTCAAGTGGCCTCTTTTTTGTTCGTCCAACCTGGACTGTGATTTCAACAGATGCAAGTCTTTCAGGTTGGGGAGCTGTCTGGGGATCTCTTGACAGCGCAGGGGGTTTGGAATTCTCAAGAGGCGAGATTACCAATCAATATTTTGGAACGTGCGATTCTCAGAGCTCTTCAGTTTTGGCCTCTTCTGAAGAGAGAACTGTTTATTTGTTTTCAGACAGACAATGACACAACCGTGGCGTATGTCAATCATCAAGGTGGGACTCATAGTCCTCAAGCTATGAAAGAAGTATCTTGGATACTTGCATGGAGCGGAATCCAGCTCCAGTCTAATCTCTGCGGTCCATATCCCAGGTATAGACAATTGGGAAGCGGATTATCTCAGTCGCCAGACTTTACATCCGGGAGAATGGTCTCTTCACCCAGATTTGTTTCTTCAGATTGTTCAGATATGGGGGCTTCCAGAAATAGATCTGATGGCTTCTCATCTAAACAGGAAACTTCCCAGGTATCTGTCCAGGGATCCTCAGACAGAAGCAGTGGATGCGTTGTCACTTCCTTGGAATTACCAACCTGCTTATGTCTTTCCGCCTCTAGTTCTTCTTCCAAAATTGATTTCCAAAATCATAATGGAGCGTTCATTTGTACTGCTGGTGGCTCCAGCATGGCCACACAGGTTTTGGTATGCGGATCTTGTTCAGATGTCCAGTTGCCAACCTTGGCCACTTCCGTTATGGCCAGACCTTCTATCTCAAGGCCCATTTTTCCATCAGGATCTCAAATCATTAAATTTGAAGGTATGGAGATTGAACGCCTAGTGCTTAGTCATAGAGGTTTCTCTGACTCAGTGATTAATACTATGTTGCAGGCTCGCAAATCTGTGTCTAGAAAGATTTATTACCGAGTTTGGAAGACTTACATTTCATGGTGTTCTTCTCATAAATTCTCTTGGCATTCTTTTAGAATTCCTAGAATTTTACAGTTTCTTCAGGATGGTTTGGATAAGGGTTTGTCTGCAAGTTCCTTGAAAGGACAAATCTCTCCTCTTTCTGTTCTGTTTCACAGAAAGATTGCTAATCTTCCTGATATTCATTGTTTTGTACAGGCTTTGGTTCGTATCAAGCCTGTCATTAAGCCAATTTCTCCTCCTTGGAGTCTTAATTTGGTTTAGAGGGCTTTACAGGCTCCTCCGTTTGAGCCTATGCATTCTCTGGACATTAAATTACTTTCTTGGAAAGTATTGTTCCTTTTGGCCATCTCTTCTGCTAGAAGAGTTTCTGAGCTATCTGCTCTTTCTTGTGAGTCTCCTTTTCTGATTTTTCATCAGGATAAGGCAGTTTTGCTGACTTCATTTAAATTTTTACCTAAAGTTGTGAATTCCAACAACATTAGAGAAATTGTTGTCCCTTCGTTGTGTCCTAATCCTAAAAATTCTTTGGAAAGATCTTTACATTCTTTGGATGTGGTAAGAGCTTTGAAATATTATGTTGAAGCTACTAAAGATTTCAGAAAGACTTCTAGTCTATTATCTTTTCTGGTTCTAGGAAAGGTCAGAAGGCTTCTGCCATTTCTTTGGCGTCTTGGTTAAAGCTTTTGATTCATCATGCTTATTTGGAGTCGGGTAAATCCCCGCCTCAGAGGATTACAGCTCATTCTACTAGGTCAGTTTCTACTTCCTGGACTTTTAAGAATGAAGCTTCTGTTGATCAGATTTGCAAAGCAGCAACTTGGTCTTCTTTGCATACTTTTACTAAATTCTACCATTTTGATGTTTTCTCTTCTTCAAAAGCAGTTTTTGGTAGAAAAGTACTTCAGGCAGCTGTTTCAGTTTGATTCTTCTGCTTATAATTTCATTTTCTTTCATGTAATTAGCAAGAGTCCATGAGCTAGTGACGTATGGGATATACATTCCTACCAGGAGGGGCAAAGTTTCCCAAACCTCAAAATGCCTACAAATACACCCCTCACCACACCCACAAATCAGTTTTACAAACTTTGCCTCCCGTGGAGTTGGTGAAGTAAGTTTGTGCTAGATTCTACGTTGATATGCGCTTCGCAGCAGGCTGGAGCCCGGTTTTCCTCTCGGTGTGCAGTGAATGTCAGAGGGATGTGAGGAGAGTATTGCCTATTTGAATTCAATGGTCTCCTTCTACGGGATCTTTTTCATATGTTCTCTGTTATCGGTCGTAGAGATTCATCTCTTACCTCCCTTTTCAGATCGACAATATACTCTTATATACCATTACCTCTACTGATTCTCGTTTCAGTACTGGTTTGGCTTTCTACTACATGTAGATGAGTGTCCTGGGGTAAGTAAGTCTTATTTTTTGTGACACTCTAAGCTATGGTTGGGCACTTTTTTGTAAAAGTTCTAAATATATGTGTTTAAACATTTATTTGCCTTGATTCAGGATGATCAATATTCCTTATTTCAGACAGTCAGTTTCATTATTTGGGATAATGCATATGAATTATCAATTTTTTCTTACCTTTAAATTGACTTTTTTCCCTGTGGGCTGTTAGGCTCGCGGGGGCTGAAAATGCTTCATTTCTCTTGTTAAGTGTATCCAGTCCACGGATCATCCATTACTTGTGGGATATATTCCCTTCCCAACAGGAAGTTGCAAGAGGATCACCCACAGCAGAGCTGCTATATTACTCCTCCCCTCACATGTCATACCCAGTCATTCTCTTGCAACCCTCAACATAGATGGAGGTTGTGAGAGGAGTGTGGTGTTTTATACTTAATTAATTCTTCAATCAAAAGTTTGTTATTTTTAAATGGCACCGGAGTGTGCTGTTTTTTCTCAGGCAGTATTTGGAAGAAGAATCTGCCTGCGTTTTCTATGATCTTAGCAGAAGTAACTAAGATCCACTGGCTGTTCTCGCACATTCTGAGGAGTGGGGTAACTTCAGAAAGGGAATGGCGTGCGGGGTCTCCTGCAACTAAGGTATGTGCAGTAAATTATTTTTCTAAGGAATGGAATTGACTAAGAAAATACTGCTGATACCGAAGTAATGTAAGTAAAGCCTTAAATGCAGTAAAAGTGACTGGTATCAGGCTTATTAATGTATGTGCAGTAAAATAATTTTCTAAGGAATGGAATTTGACTAAGAAAATGCTGTCAATACTGAAGTAATGTAGTAAAGCCTTAAATGCAGTAGAAGCGACTGGTATCAGGCTTATCAATAAGAGATACATACTCTTTAAAAAAGGATGTTTAAAACGTTTGCTGGCATGTTTAATCGTTTTTTTGAGGTACATTGGTGATAAAACTTACTGGGGCATAATTTTTTCCACATGGCTGACTTATTTTCTGCATAGAAACAGTTAACTGAGGCTTCCCACTGTTGTAATATGAGTGGGAGGGGCCTATTTTAGCGCTTTTTTGCGCAGTAAAAATTCAGACGCAGTCTTCCTGCTTCTTCCTGCATGATCCAGGACGTCTCTAGAGAGCTCAAGGGACTTCAAAAGTCATTTTGAGGGAGGTAATCAGTCACAGCAGACCTGTGACAGTGTTTGACTGTGTTAAAAACGTTTTTTTCTCTATTGATTATCCGTTTTGGGTATTTAGGGGTTAATCATCCATTTGCAAGTGGGTGCAATGCTCTGCTAGCTTAATACATTTACTGTGAAAATTTGGTTGCTATAACTGATTGTGTTTATTGTTATTTCAACTTGAGACAGGTTTTGTGCTTCTTAAAGGCGCAGTAGCGTTTTTTATATTGCTTGTAAACTTATTTTAAAGTGTTTTCCAAGCTTGCTAGTCTCATTGCTAGTCTGTTTAAACATGTCTGACACAGATGAATCTTTTTGTTCATTATGTTTGAAGGCCAGTGTGGAGCCCCATAGAAATATGTGTACTAAATGTATTGATTTCACTTTAAATAATAAAGGTCAATCTTTATCTGTAAAAGAATTATCACCAGACAACGAGGGGGAAGTTATGCCGACTAACTCTCCTCACGTGTCAGTACCTTCGCCTCCCGCTCAGGAGGCGCGTGCTAATATGGCGCCAAGTACATCAGAGGCGCCCATAGCAATCACTTTACAGGACATGGCTACAATCATGAATAATACTCTGACAGAAGTATTTATCTAGGTTGCCAGAATTAAGAGGCAAGCGCGATAGCTCTGGGATTAGGACAGAGCGCGCTGGTGCTGTGAGAGTCATGTCCGATACTGCGTCACAGTTTGCAGAACATGAGGACGGAGAGCTTCATTCTGTGGGTGACGGATCTGATCCAGGGAAACCGGATTCAGAGATCTCTAATTTTAAATTTAAGCTTGAGAACCTCCGTGTATTGCTAGGAGAGGGTTTAGCTGCTCTAAATGACTGTAACACAGTTGCAATTCCAGAGAAATTGTGTGGGCTGAATAGATACTATGCGGTGCCGGTGTGTACTGACGTTTTTCCTATACCTAAAAGGCTTACAGAAATTATTAGCAAGGAGTGGGATAGACCCGGTGTGCCCTTTTCCCCACCTCCTATATTTCGAAAAATGTTTCCAATAGATGCCACTACTCGGGACTTATGGCAGACGGTCCCTAAGGTGGAGGGAGCAGTTTCTACTTTAGCTAAGCGTACCACTATCCCGGTGGAGGATAGTTGTGCTTTTTCGGATCCAATGGATACAAAATTAGAAGGTTACCTTAAGAAAATGTTTGTTCAACAAGGTTTTATCTTGCAGCCCCTTGCATGCATTGCGCCTGTCACTGCTGCTGCGGCATTCTGGTTTGAGTCTCTGGAAGAGGCCATTCACACAGCTCCATTGGATGAAATTATGGACAAGCTTAAAGCACTTAAGCTAGCTAATGCATTTGTTTCTGATGCCATTGTACATTTAACTAAACTAACGGCTAAGAACTCCGGATTCGCCATTCAGGCGCGGAGTGCGCTATGGCTTAAATCCTGGTCAGCTGACGTGACTTCTAAATCTAAATTGCTTAATATTCCTTTCAAGGGGCAGACCTTATTCGGGCCCGGCTTGAAAGAAATTATCGCTGACATTACTGGAGGTAAGGGTCATACCCTTCCTCAGGACAGGGCCAAATCAAAGGCCAAACAGTCTAATTTTCGTGCCTTTCGAAATTTCAAGGCAGGAGCAGCATCAACTTCCTCCGCTCCAAAACAGGAAGGAACTGTTGCTCGTTACAGACAGGCCTGGAAAACTAACCAGTCCTGGAACAAGGGCAAGCAGGCCAGAAAACCTACTACTGCCCCTAAGACAGCATGAAGGAACGGCCCCCCTGGTTCTCTATCACCACTCACAAGAGTCTCCTTCCTAGGGACTCTTAAAGATTCTGTAGAGATGAAAATTTACCTGACGGAGTCCAGGTTATCAAAACTTCTAAATGCTTGCCGTGTCCTTCATTCCATTCCACGCCCGTCAGTGGCTCAGTGCATGGAAGTAATCGGCTTAATGGTAGCGGCAATGGACATAGTGCCATTTGCACGCCTGCATCTCAGACCGCTGCAATTATGCATGCTAAGTCAGTGGAATGGGGATTACTCAGATTTGTCCCCTCTACTAAATCTGGATCGAGAGACCAGAGATTCTCTTCTCTGGTGGTTTTCTCGGGTCCATCTGTCCAAGGGCATGACCTTTCGCAGGCCAGATTGGACGATTGTAACAACAGATGCCAGCCTTCTAGGTTGGGGCGCAGTCTGGAACTCCCTGAAGGCTCAGGGATCGTGGACTCAGGAGAAACTCCTCCCAATAAATATTCTGGAGTTAAGAGCAATATTCAATGCTCTTCTAGCTTGGCCTCAGTTAGCAACACTGAGGTTCATCAGATTTCAGTCGGACAACATCACGACTGTGGCTTACATCAACCATCAAGGGGGAACCAGGAGTTCCCTAGCGATGTTAGAAGTCTCAAAGATAATTCGCTTGGCAGAGTCGCACTCTTGTCACCTGTCAGCGATCCACATCCCAGGCGTGGAGAACTGGGAGGCGGACTTTCTGAGTCGCCAGACTTTTCATCAAGGTGAGTGGGAACTTCATCCGGAGGTGTTCGCTCAACTGATTCATCGTTGGGGCAAACCAGAACTGGATCTCATGGCGTCTCGCAAGAACGCCAAGCTTCCTCTTTATGGATCCAGAGACCCGGGAGCGGCGCTGATAGATGCCCTAGCAGCCCCTTGAGTTTTCAACATGGCTTATGTGTGTCCACCGTTTCCGCTGCTGCCTCTACTGATTGCCAAGATCAAACAGGAGAGAGCATCGGTGATTCTGATAGCGCCTGCGTGGCCACGCAGGACCTGGTATGCAGACCTAGTGGACATGTCGTCCTGTCCACCATGGTCTCTGCCCCTGAGGCAGGACCTTCTAATACAAGGTCCTTTCAACCATCCAAATCTAATTTCTCTGAAGCTGACTGCATGGAGATTGAACGCTTGATCCTATTAAAGCGTGGCTTCTCAGAGTCAGTTATTGATACCTTAATACAGGCACGGAAGCCTGTTACCAGAAAAATCTACCATAAGATATGGCGTAAATACTTATTTCTTTCATGTAATTAACAAGAGTCCATGAGCTAGTGACGTATGGGATATACATTCCTACCAGGAGGGGCAAAGTTTCCCAAACCTCAAAATGCCTATAAATACACCCCTCACCACACCCACAAATCAGTTTTACAAACTTTGCCTCCAAGGGAGGTGGTGAAGTAAGTTTGTGCTAGATTCTACGTTGATATGCGCTCCGCAGCAAGTTGGAGCCCGGTTTTCCTCTCAGCGTGCAGTGAATGTCAGAGGGATGTGAGGAGAGTATTGCCTATTGAATGCAGTGATCTCCTTCTACGGGGTCTATTTCATAAGGTTCTCTGTTATCGGTCGTAGAGATTCATCTCTTACCTCCCTTTTCAGATCGACGATATACTCTTATATTTACCATTTCCTCTACTGATTCTCGTTTCAGTACTGGTTTGGCTTTCTACAAACATGTAGATGAGTGTCCTGGGGTAAGTAAGTCTTATTTTCTGTGACACTCTAAGCTATGGTTGGGCACTTTATTTATAAAGTTCTAAATATATGTATTCAAACATTTATTTGCCTTGACTCAGAATGTTCATCTTTCCTTATTTCCAGACAGTCAGTTTCATATTTGGGATTATGCTTTAAATTATCATATTTTGTCTTACCTCAAAAATTTGACTTTTTTCCCTGTGGGCTGTTAGGCTCGCGGGGGCTGAAAATGCTTCATTTTATTGCGTCATTTTTGGCGCGGATTTTTTTGGCGCAAAAATTCATTTCCGTTTCCGGCGTCATACGTGTCGCCGGAAGTTGCGTCATTTTTTGACGTTATTTTGCGCCAAAAATGTCGGCGTTCCGGATGTGGCGTCATTTTTGGCGCCAAAAGCATTTAGGCGCCAAATAATGTGGGCGTCTTATTTGGCGCCAAAAAATATGGGCGTCGCTTTTGTCTCCACATTATTTCAGTCTCATTTTCATTTGCTTCTGGTTGCTAGAAGCTTGATGTTTGGCATTTTTTTCCCATTCCTGAAACTGTCTTATAAGGAATTTGATTTATTTTGCTTTATATGTTGTTTTTTCTCTTACATATTGCAAGATGTCTCACGTTGCATCTGAGCCAGAAGATACTACAGGAAAACCACTGCCTGCTGGATCTACCAAAGCTAAGTGTATCTGCTGTAAACTTTTGGTAGCTATTTCTCCAGCTGTTGTTTGTATTAATTGTCATGACAAACTTGTTAAAGCAGATAATATTTCCTTTAGTGATGTACCATTGCCTGTTGCAGTTCCCTCAACATCTAAGGTGCAGAATGTTCCTGATAACATAAGAGATTTTGTTTCTGAATCCATAAAGAAGGCTTTGTCTGTTATTTCTCCTTCTAGTAAACGTAAAAAGTCTTTTAAATCTTCTCTCTCTACAGATGAATTTTTAAATGAACACCATCATTCTGATTCTTTGGACTCTTCTAGTTCAGAGGATTCTGTCTCAGAGATTGATGCTGATAAATCTTCATATTTATTTAAGATGGAATTTATTCGCTCTTTACTTAAAGAAGTACTAATTGCTTTAGAAATAGAGGATTCTAGTCCTCTTGATACTAATTCTATACGTTTGGATAAGGTTTTTTAAAGCTCCTGCGGTTATTCCAGAAGTCTTTCCTGTTCCTAATGCTATTTCTGCAGTAATTGCTAAGGAATGGGATAAATTGGGTAATTCATTTACTCCTTCTAAACGTTTTAAGCAATTATATCCTGTTCCGCCTGACAGGTTAGAATTTTGGGACAAAATCCCTAAAGTTGATGGGGCTATTTCTACCCTTGCTAAACGTACTACCATTCCTACGTCAGATGGTACCTCGTTTAAGGATCCTTTAGATAGAAAAATTGAATCTTTTCTAAGAAAAGCTTATCTATGTTCAGGTAATCTTCTTAGACCTGCTATATCATTGGCTGATGTTGCTGCAGCTTCAACTTTTTGGTTGGAAACTCTAGCGCAACAAGTAACAAATCGTGATTCTCATGATATTATTATTCTTCTCCAGCATGCTAATAATTTCATCTGTGATGCCATTTTTGATATTATTAGAGTTGATGTTAGATTTATGTCTCTGGCTATCTTAGCCAGAAGAGCTTTATGGCTTAAGACTTGGAATGCTGATATGGCTTCTAAATCAACTCTACTTTCCATTTCTTTCCAGGGAAACAAATTATTTGGTTCTCAGTTGGATTCTATTATTTCAACTGTTACTGGTGGGAAAGGAACTTTTTTACCACAGGATAAAAAATCTAAAGGTAAAAACAGGGCTAACAATCGTTTTCGTTCCTTTCGTTTCAACAAAGAACAAAAGCCTGATCCTTCGTCCTCAGGAGCAGTTTCAGTTTGGAAACCATCTCCAGTCTGGAATAAATCCAAGCCTGCTAGAAAGGCAAAGCCTGCTTCTAAGTTCACATGAAGGTACGGCCCTCATTCCAGTTCAGCTGGTAGGGGGCAGGTTACGTTTTTTCAAAGAAATTTGGATCAAATCTGTTCACAATCTTTGGATTCAGAACATTGTTTCAGAAGGGTACAGAATTGGTTTCAAGATGAGACCTCCTGCAAAGAGATTTTTTCTTTCCCATGTCCCAGTAAATCCAGTGAAAGCTCAAGCATTTCTGAATTGTGTTTCAGATCTAGAGTTGGCTGGAGTAATTATGCCAGTTCCAGTTCCGGAACAGGGGATGGGGTTTTATTCAAATCTCTTCATTGTACCAAAGAAGGAGAATTCCTTCAGACCAGTTCTGGATCTAAAATTATTGAATCGTTATGTAAGGATACCAACGTTCAAGATGGTAACTGTAAGGACTATATTGCCTTTTGTTCAGCAAGGGAATTATATGTCCACAATAGATTTACAGGATGCATATCTGCATATTCCGATTCATCCAGATCATTATCAGTTCCTGAGATTCTCTTTTCTAGACAAGCATTACCAATTTGTGGCTCTACCGTTTGGCCTTGCTACAGCTCCAAGAATTTTCACAAAGATTCTCGGTGCCCTTCTGTCTGTAATCAGAGAACAGGGTATTGTGGTATTTCCTTATTTGGACGATATCTTGGTACTTGCTCCGTCTTTACATTTAGCAGAGTCTCATACGAATCGACTTGTGTTGTTTCTTCAAGATCATGGTTGGAGGATCAATTTACCAAAAAGTTCTTTGATTCCTCAAACAAGGGTAACCTTTCTGGGTTTCCAGATAGATTCAGTGTCCATGACTCTGTCTTTAACAGACAAGAGACGTCTAAAATTGATTACAGCTTGTCGAAACCTTCAGTCACAATCATTCCCTTCGGTAGCCTTATGCATGGAAATTCTAGGTCTTATGACTGCTGCATCGGACGCGATCCCCTTTGCTCGTTTTCACATGCGACCTCTTCAGCTCTGTATGCTGAACCAATGGTGCAGGGATTACACGAAGATATCTCAATTAATATCTTTAAAACCGATTGTTCGACACTCTCTAACGTGGTGGACAAATCACCATCGTTTAATTCAGGGGGCTTCTTTTGTTCTTCCGACCTGGACTGTAATTTCAACAGATGCAAGTCTCACAGGTTGGGGAGCTGTGTGGGGATCTCTGACGGCACAAGGAGTTTGGGAATCTCAGGAGGTGAGATTACCGATCAATATTTTGGAACTCCGTGCAATTTTCAGAGCTCTTCAGTTTTGGCCTCTTCTGAAGAGAGAATCGTTCATTTGTTTTCAGACAGACAATGTCACAACTGTGGCATACATCAATCATCAAGGAGGGACTCACAGTCCTCTGGCTATGAAAGAAGTATCTCGAATTTTGGTTTGGGCGGAATCCAGCTCCTGTCTAATCTCTGCGGTTCATATCCCAGGTGTAGACAATTGGGAAGCGGATTATCTCAGTCGCCAAACGTTGCATCCGGGCGAATGGTCTCTTCACCCAGAGGTATTTCTTCAGATTGTTCAATTGTGGGGGCTCCCAGAGATAGATCTGATGGCCTCTCATCTAAACAAGAAACTTCCCAGGTATCTGTCCAGATCCCGGGATCCTCAGGCGGAGGCAGTGGATGCATTATCACTTCCTTGGAAGTATCATCCTGCCTATATCTTTCCGCCTCTAGTTCTTCTTCCAAGAGTAATCTCCAAGATTCTGAGGGAATGCTCGTTTGTTCTGCTAATAGCTCCGGCATGGCCTCACAGGTTTTGGTATGCGGATCTTGTCCGGATGGCATCTTGCCAGCCATGGACTCTTCCGTTAAGACCAGACCTTCTGTCACAAGGTCCTTTTTTCCATCCGGATCTGAAATCCTTAAATTTAAAGGTATGGAGATTGAACGCTTGATTCTTGGTCATAGAGGTTTCTCTGACTCCGTGATTAATACTATGTTACAGGCTCGTAAATCTGTATCTCGAGAGATATATTATAGAGTCTGGAAGACTTATATTTCATGGTGTCTTTCTCATCATTTTTCTTGGCATTCTTTTAGAATACCGAGAATTTTACAATTTCTTCAGGATGGTTTGGATAAGGGTTTGTCCGCAAGTTCTTTGAAAGGACAAATCTCTGCTCTTTCTGTTCTTTTTCACAGAAAGATTGCTATTCTTCCTGATATTCATTGTTTTGTACAAGCTTTGGTTCGTATAAAACCTGTCATTAAGTCAATTTCTCCTCCTTGGAGTTTGAATTTGGTTCTGGGAGCTCTTCAAGCTCCTCCGTTTGAACCTATGCATTCATTGGACATTAAATTACTTTCTTGGAAAGTTTTGTTCCTTTTGGCCATCTCTTCTGCTAGAAGAGTTTCGGAATTATCTGCTCTTTCGTGTGAGTCTCCTTTTCTGATTTTTCATCAGGATAAGGCGGTGTTGCGAACTTCTTTTGAATTTTTACCTAAAGTTGTGAATTCCAACAACATTAGTAGAGAAATTGTGGTTCCTTCATTATGTCCTAATCCTAAGAATTCTAAGGAGAAATCATTGCATTCTTTGGATGTTGTTAGAGCTTTGAAATATTATGTTGAAGCTACGAAATCTTTCCGTAAGACTTCTAGTCTATTTGTTATCTTTTCCGGTTCTAGGAAAGGCCAGAAAGCTTCTGCCATTTCTTTGGCATCTTGGTTGAAATCTTTAATTCATCTTGCCTATGTTGAGTCGGGTAAAACTCCGCCTCAAAGAATTACAGCTCATTCTACTAGGTCAGTATCTACTTCCTGGGCGTTTAGGAATGAAGCTTCGGTTGACCAGATCTGCAAAGCAGCAACTTGGTCTTCTTTGCATACTTTTACTAAATTCTACCATTTTGATGTATTTTCTTCTTCTGAAGCAGTTTTTGGTAGAAAAGTTCTTCAGACAGCGGTTTCAGTTTGAATCTTCTGCTTATGTTTTTTGTTAAACTTTATTTTGGGTGTGGATTATTTTCAGCAGGAATTGGCTGTCTTTATTTTATCCCTCCCTCTCTAGTGACTCTTGTGTGGAAAGATCCACATCTTGGGTAGTCATTATCCCATACGTCACTAGCTCATGGACTCTTGTTAATTACATGAAAGAAAACATAATTTATGTAAGAACTTACCTGATAAATTCATTTCTTTCATATTAACAAGAGTCCATGAGGCCCACCCTTTTTTGTGGTGGTTATGATTTTTTTGTATAAAGCACAATTATTCCAATTCCTTATTTTATATGCTTCGCACTTTTTCTTATCACCCCACTTCTTGGCTATTCGTTAAACTGATTTGTGGGTGTGGTGAGGGGTGTATTTATAGGCATTTTGAGGTTTGGGAAACTTTGCCCCTCCTGGTAGGAATGTATATCCCATACGTCACTAGCTCATGGACTCTTGTTAATATGAAAGAAATGAATTTATCAGGTAAGTTCTTACATAAATTATGTTATTGGTGCGAATCCAAGAGTTACTCATGGAGTAAGGTTAGGATTCCCAGGATATTGTCCTTTCTACAAGAGGATTTGGAAAAGGGCTTATCTGCTAGTTCGTTGAAGGGACAGATTTCTGCTCTGTCTATTCTTTTGCACAAGCGTCTGGCAGAAGTTCCAGACGTCCAGGCTTTTTGTCAGGCTTTGGACAGGATTAAGCCTGTGTTTAAAACTGTTGCTCCTCCGTGGAGCTTAAACTTGGTTCTTAAAGTTCTTCAAGGTGTTCCGTTTGAACCCCTTCATTCCATTGATATTAAGCTTTTATCTTGGAAAGTTCTGTTTTTGATGGCTATTTCCTCGGCTCGAAGAGTCTCTGAGTTATCTGCCTTACATTGTGATTCTCCTTATCTGATTTTCCATTCAGACAAGGTAGTTCTGCGTACTAAACCTGGGTTTTTACCTAAGGTAGTTTCTAACAGGAATATCAATCAAGAGATTGTTGTCTCATCATTGTGCCCTAATCCTTCTTCAAAGAAGGAACGTCTTTTGCATAATCTGGACGTAGTCCGTGCCCTGAAGTTCTATTTACAGGCAACTAAAGATTTTCGTCAAACTTCTTCCCTGTTTGTCGTTTACTCTGGACAGAGGAGAGGTCAAAAAGCTTCGGCAAACTCTCTCTCCTTTTGGCTACGTAGCATAATACGCTTAGTCTATGAGACTGCTGGACAGCAGCCCCCTGAAAGAATTACAGCTCATTCTACTAGAGCTGTGGCTTCCACCTGGGCCTTTAAGAATGAGGCCTCTGTTGAACAGATTTGCAAGGCTGCGACTTGGTCTTCGCTTCACACTTTTTCAAAATTTTACAAATTTGACACTTTTGCTTCTTCGGAGGCTGTTTTTGGGAGAAATGTTCTACAGGCAGTGGTTCCTTCCGTTTAAGTCCCTGCCTTGTCCCTCCCATCATCCGTGTACTTTAGCTTTGGTATTGGTATCCCACAAGTAATGGATGATCCGTGGACTGGATACACTTAACAAGAGAAAACATAATTTATGCTTACCTGATAAATTTATTTCTCTTGTAGTGTATCCAGTCCACGGCCCGCCCTGTCTTTTCAAGGCAGATCTAAATTTTAATTAAAACTCCAGTCACCACTGCACCCTATGGTTTCTCCTTTCTTGTTTTGTTTCGGTCGAATGACTGGATATGACATGTGAGGGGAGGAGCTATATAGCAGCTCTGCTGTGGGTGATCCTCTTGCAACTTCCTGTTGGGAAGGGAATATATCCCACAAGTAATGGATGATCCGTGGACTGGATACACTACAAGAGAAATAAATTTATCAGGTAAGCATAAATTATGTTTTTATTGCGTCATTCTTGGCGCTGACTTTTTTGCCGGAAAAAATTTCTTTGTCATTTCCGGCGTCATACTTGTCGCCGGAAGTTGTTCGTGATTGCGTCATTTTTTTGACGTTTTGCGCCAAAAATGTCGGCGTCACTGGATGTGGCGTCATTCTTGGCGCCAAAAGCATTTAGGCGCCAATAATGTGGGCGTCTCTTTTGGCGCTAAGAAATGTGGGCGTCATTATTGTCTCCACCTTTTTTTCCCATTATTTAAGTCTCATTTTTCTTTTGCTTCTGGTTACTAGAGGCTTGTTCATTGGCATTTTTTCCCATTCCTGAAACTGTCATTTAAGGAATTTGATAGATTTTGCTTTATATGTTGTTTTTTCTCTTACATATTGCAAGATGTCTCAGATTGACCCTGGATCAGAAGCTACTTCTGGAAAAACGCTGCCTGATGCTGGTTCTACCAAAGTTAAGTGCATTTGTTGTAAACTTGTGGTAACTGTTCCTCCGGCTGTAGTTTGTGATGAATGTCATGATAAACTTGCTAATGCAGATAAAATTTCCATTAGTAATATTCCATTACCTGTTGCTGTTCCATCAACATCTAATACTCAGGATGTTCCTGTTAATATAAGAGATTTTGTTTCTAAATCTATTAGGAAGGCTATGTCTGTTATTCCTCCTTCCAGTAAGCGTAAAAGGTCTTTTAAAACTTCTCATTTCTCAGATGAATTTTTAAATGAGCATCATCATTCTGATTTGTCTGTTTCTGATGAGGATTTTTTCTGGTTCAGAGGATTCAGTCTCAGATATTGACACTGATAAATCTTCATATTTATTTAAAATGGAATTTATTCGTTCTTTACTTAAAGAAGTTTTAATCGCATTAGAAATGGAGGATTCTAGTCCTCTTGATACTAAATCTACTAAGCGTTTAAATTCGTTTTTTAAACCTCCTATAGTTATTATGGAAGTTTCTCCAACATAGGTGTGTCCGGTCCACGGCGTCATCCTTACTTGTGGGATATTCTCTTCCCCAACAGGAAATGGCAAAGAGCCCAGCAAAGCTTGTCACATGATCCCTCCTAGGCTCCGCCTACCCCAGTCATTCTCTTTGCCGTTGTACAGGCAACATCTCCACGGAGATGGCTTAGAGTTTTTTAGTGTTTAACTGTAGTTTTTTTTATTCAATCAAGAGTTTGTTATTTTGAAATAGTGCTGGTATGTACTATTTACTCAGAAACAGAAAAGAGATGAAGATTTCTGTTTGTATGAGGAAAATGATTTTAGCAACCGTCACTAAAATCCATGGCTGTTCCACACAGGACTGTTGAGAGCAATTAACTTCAGTTGGGGGAACAGTGAGCAGTCTCTTGCTGCTTGAGGTATGACACATTCTAACAAGACGATGTAATGCTGGAAGCTGTCATTTTCCCTATGGGATCCGGTAAGCCATGTTTATTAAGATCGTAAATAAGGGCTTTACAAGGGCTTATTAAGACTGTAGACTTTTTCTGGGCTAAATCGATTCTTTATTAACACATATTTAGCCTTGAGGAATCATTTATTCTGGGTATTTTGATATAATAATATCGGCAGGCACTGTTTTTAGACACCTTATTCTTTAGGGGCTTTCCCAAATCAGCTAGCGAGGGCCAAGTTCATACGGTTTCAATCAGACAACATGACAACTGTTGCGTACATCAACCATCAGGGGGGAACAAGGAGTTCCCTAGCGATGGAAGAAGTGACCAAAATCATTCTATGGGCGGAGTCTCACTCCTGCCACCTGTCTGCTATCCACATCCCAGGAGTGGAAAATTGGGAAGCGGATTTTCTGAGTCGTCAGACATTGCATCCGGGGAGTGGGAACTCCATCCGGAAATCTTTGCCCAAGTCACTCAGCTGTGGGGCATTCCAGACATGGATCTGATGGCCTCTCGTCAGAACTTCAAAGTTCCTTGCTACGGGTCCAGATCCAGGGATCCCAAGGCGGCTCTAGTGGATGCACTAGTAGCACCTTGGACCTTCAAACTAGCTTATGTGTTCCCGCCGTTTCCTCTCATCCCCAGGCTGGTAGCCAGGATCAATCAGGAGAGGGCGTCGGTGATCTTGATAGCTCCTGCGTGGCCACGCAGGACTTGGTATGCAGATCTGGTGAATATGTCATCGGCTCCACCTTGGAAGCTACCTTTGAGACGAGACCTTCTTGTTCAGGGTCCGTTCGAACATCCGAATCTGTTTTCACTCCAGCTGACTGCTTGGAGATTGAACGCTTGATCTTATCGAAGCGAGGGTTCTCAGATTCTGTTATCGATACTCTTGTCCAGGCCAGAAAGCCTGTAACTAGAAAGATTTACCACAAAATTTGGAAAAAATATATCTGTTGGTGCGAATCTAAAGGATTCCCTTGGGACAAGGTTAAGATTCCTAAGATTCTATCCTTCCTTCAAGAAGGATTGGAAAAAGGATTATCTGCTAGTTCCCTGAAGGGACAGATTTCTGCCTTGTCTGTGTTACTTCACAAAAAGCTGGCAGCTGTGCCAGATGTTCAAGCCTTTCTTCAGGCTCTGGTTAGAGTTAAGCCTGTTTACAAACCTTTGACTCCTCCTTGGAGTCTCAACTTAGTTCTTTCAGTTCTTCAGGGGGTTCCGTTTGAACCCTTACATTCCGTTGATATTAAGTTATTATCTTGGAAAGTTTTGTTTTTAGTTGCAATTTCTTCTGCTAGAAGAGTTTCAGAATTGTCTGCTCTGCAGTGTTCTCCTCCTTATCTGGTGTTCCATGCAGATAAGGTGGTTTTACGTACTAAACCTGGTTTTCTTCCAAAAGTTGTTTCTAACAAAAACATTAACCAGGAGATTATCGTACCTTCTCTGTGTCCGAAACCAGTTTCAAAGAAGGAACGTTTGTTGCACAATTTGGATGTTGTTCGCGCTCTAAAATTCTATTTAGATGCTACAAAGGATTTTAGACAAACATCTTCCTTGTTTGTTGTTTATTCCGGTAAAAGGAGAGGTCAAAAAGCAACTTCTACCTCTCTCTCTTTTTGGATTAAAAGCATCATCAGATTGGCTTACGAGACTGCCGGACGGCAGCCTCCCGAAAGAATCACGGCTCATTCCACTAGGGCTGTGGCTTCCACATGGGCCTTCAAGAACGAGGCTTCTGTTGATCAGATATGTAGGGCAGCGACTTGGTCTTCACTGCACACTTTTACAAAATTTTACAAGTTTGATACTTTTGCTTCTTCTGAGGCTATTTTTGGGAGAAAGGTTTTGCAAGCCGTGGTGCCTTCCATTTAGGTGACCTGATTTGCTCCCTCCCTTCATCCGTGTCCTAAAGCTTTGGTATTGGTTCCCACAAGTAAGGATGACGCCGTGGACCGGACACACCTATGTTGGAGAAAACAGAATTTATGTTTACCTGATAAATTACTTTCTCCAACGGTGTGTCCGGTCCACGGCCCGCCCTGGTTTTTTTAATCAGGTCTGATAATTTATTTTCTTTAACTACAGTCACCACGGTACCATATGGTTTCTCCTATGCTAATATTCCTCCTTAACGTCGGTCGAATGACTGGGGTAGGCGGAGCCTAGGAGGGATCATGTGACCAGCTTTGCTGGGCTCTTTGCCATTTCCTGTTGGGGAAGAGAATATCCCACAAGTAAGGATGACGCCGTGGACCGGACACACCGTTGGAGAAAGTAATTTATCAGGTAAACATAAATTCTGTTTTTTCCTGTCCCTGATGCTATTTCTGAAGTAATTTCTAGGGAATGGAATAATCTGGGTAATTCTTTTACTCCTTCTAAAAGATTTAAGAAATTGTATCCTGTGCCATCTGACAGATTAGAGTTTTGGGACAAAATCCCTAAAGTTGATGGGGCTATCTCTATTCTTGCTAAGCGTACTACTATTCCTACGGCAGATGGTACTTCCTTTAAGGATCCTTTAGATAGGAAGATTGAATCCTTTCTAAGGAAAGCTTATTTATGTTCAGGTAATCTTCTTAGGCCTGCTATTTCTTTTGCTGATGTTGCTGCAGCTTCCACTTTTTGGTTGGAGGCTTTGGCACAACAAGTGTCAGATCATAATACTCATAGCATTGTTAAGCTTCTTCAACATGCTAATAACTTTATTTGTGATGCCATCTTTGATATCATTAGAGTTGATGTCAGGTATATGTCTTTAGCTATTCTAGCTAGAAGAGCTTTATGGCTTAAAACATGGAATGCTGATATGTCTTCTAAGTCAACTTTGCTTTCCCTTTCTTTCCAAGGTAATACATTGTTTGGTTCCCAGTTGGATTCTATTATTTCAACTGTTACTGGGGGGAAAGGAACTTTTTTACCTCAGGATAAAAAATCTAAAGGTAAATATAGGGCTGCTAATCGTTTTCGTTCCTTTCGTCAGAATAAGGAACAAAAGCCTGATCCTGCAAGAAGATTTTTTCTTTCTCGCATTCCAATAAATCCAGTGAAGGCTCAGGCGTTTCTGAAATGTGTTTCAGATCTAGAGTTGGCTGGAGTAATTGTGCCTGTTCCAGTTCTGGAACAGGGTCTGGGGTTTTACTCAAATCTATTCATTGTACCAAAGAAGGAGAATTCCTTCAGACCAGTTCTGGATTTAAAAATATTGGATCGTTATGTAAGGATACCAACATTCAAAATGGTAACTATAAGGACTATTCTGCCTTTTGTTCAGCAAGGGCATTATATGTCCACAATAGATTTGCAGGATGCATATCTGCATGTTCAGATTCATCTAGATCACTTTCAGTTTATGAGGTTCTCTTTTCTAGACAAGCATTACCAATTTGTGGCTCTGCCGTTCGGTCTAGCAACGGCTCCAAGGTTTTTTTCAAAGGTTCTCGGTGCCCTTCTATCTGTAATCAGAGAACAGGGTATTGTGGTATTTCCTTATTTGTCGATATCTTGGTACTTGCTCAGTCTTCACATTTAGCAGAATCTCATACGAATCGACTTGTATAGTTTCTTCGAGAACATGGTTGGAGGATCAATTTATCAAAGAGTTCATTGATTCCTCAGACAAGGGTAACCTTTTTAGGTTTCCAGATAGATTCAGTGTCCATGACTTTGTCTCTGACGGACAAGAGACGTCTGAAATTAATTTCAGCTTGTCGAAACCTTCCGTCTCAATCATTCCCTTCGGTAGCCTTATGCATGGAAATTCTAGGTCTTATGACTGCTGCATCGGACGCGATCCCCTTTGCTCGTTTTCACATGCGACCTCTTCAGCTCTGTATGCTGAACCAGTGGTGCAGGGATTATACAAAGCTATCACAGTTAATATCTTTAAATCCGATTGTACGACACTCTCTGACGTGGTGGACAGATCACCATCGTTTAGTTCAAGGGGCTTCTTTTGTTCTTCCAACCTGGACTGTTATCTCAACAGATGCGAGTCTGACAGGTTGGGGAGCTGTATGGGGGTCTCTGACAGCGCAGGGGGTTTGGGAATCTCAGGAGGCGAGATTACCAATCAACATTTTGGAACTCCGTGCGATTTTCAGAGCTCTTCAGTCGTGGCCTCTTCTGAAGAGAGAATCGTTCATTTGTTTTCAGACGGACAATGTCACAACCGTGGCATATGTCAATCATCAAGGGGGGACTCAGTCCTCTGGCTATGAAAGAAGTATCTTGGATACTTGTATGGGCGGAATCCAGCTCCTGTCTAATTTCTGCGGTTCACATCCCAGGTATAGACAATTGGGAACCGGATTATCTCAGTCGCCAGACGTTACATCCGGGCGAATTTTCTCTTCACCCAGAGGTATTTCTTCAGATTGTTCAAATCTGGGGTCTTCCAGAAATAGATCTGATGGCTTCTCATCTAAACAAGAAACTTCCCAGGTATCTGTCCAGATCCAGGGATCCTCAGGCGGAGGCAGTGGATGCATTGTCGCTTCCTTGGAAGTATCATCCTGCCTATATCTTTCCGCCTCTAGTTCTTCTTCCAAGAGTGATTTCCAAGATTCTAAAGGAGCGTTAGTTTGTACTGCTGGTGGCTCCAGCATGGCCTCACAGGTTTTGGTATGCGGATCTTGTTCGGATGGCTTCTTGCCAACCTTGGACTCTTCCGTTAAGACCAGATCTTCTATCTCAAGGCCCATTTTTCCATCAGGATTTCAAATCATTAAATTTGAAGGTATGGAGATTGAACGCTTGATTCTCAGTCATAGAGGTTTCTCTGACTCCGTAATTAATACTATGTTATAGGCTCGTAAATCTGTGTCTAGGAAGATATATTATCGAGTCTGGAAGACTTACATTTCTTGGTGTTCTTCTCATCAATTTTCCTGGCATTCTTTTAGAATTCCTAGAATTTTACAGTTTCTTCAGGATGGTCTGGATAAAGGATTGTCTGCAAGTTCCTTGAAAGGACAAATTTATGCTCTTTCTGTGCTGTTTCACAGAAAGATTGCTAATCTTCCTGATATTCGTTGTTTTGTACAGGCTTTGGTTCGTATCAAACCTGTCATTAAGTCAATTTCTCCTCCTTGGAGTTTAAATTTGGTTCTGGGAGCTCTACAAGCTCCTCCTTTTGAACCTATGCATTCTCTGGATATTAAATTACTTTCTTGGAAAGTTTTGTTTCTTTTGGCCATCTCTTCTGCTAGAAGAGTTTGAGTTATCTGCTCTTTCTTGTGAATCTCCTTTTCTGATTTTTCATCAGGATAAGGCAGTGTTGCTGACTTCATTTAAATTTTTACCTAAGGTTGTGAATTCTAACAACATTAGTTGTGGTTCCTTCATTGCGTCCTAATCCTAAGAATTCTAAGGAAAGATTGTTACATGCTTTGGCTGTGGTAAGAGCTTTGAAATGTTATGTTGAAGCTACTAAAGATTTCCGAAAGACTTCTAGTCTATTTGTTATCTTTTCTGGTTCTAGGAAAGGTCAGAAGGCCTCTGCCATTTCTTTGGCGTCTTGGTTAAAGTCTTTGATTCATCATGCTTATGTTGAGTCGGGTAGAACTCCGCCTCAAAGGATTACAGCTCATTCTACTAGGTCAGTTTCTACTTCCTGGGCGTTTAGGAATGAAGCTTCGGTTGATCAGATTTGCAAAGCAGCAACTTGGTCTTCTTTGCATACTTTTACTAAATTCTACCATTTTGATGTATTTTCTTCTGAAGCAGTTTTTGGTAGAAAAGTACTTCAGACAGCTGTTTCAGTTTTATTCTTCTGCTTATAATTTCAGTTTTTTTCATTATAAGATTTAAACTTTGTTTTGGGGTGTGGATTATTTTTCAGCGGAATTGGCTGTCTTTATTTTATCCCTCCCTCTCTAGTGACTCTTGTGTGGAAAGATCCACATCTTGGGTAATCATTATCCCATACGTCACTAGCTCATGGACTCTTGCTAATTACATGAAAGAAAACATAATTTATGTAAGAACTTACCTGTTAAATTCATTTCTTTCATATTAACAAGAGTCCATGAGACCCACCCTTTTTTTGTGGTGATTATGTTTTTTTTGTATAAAGCACAACTATTCCAATTCCTTATTTTTGATGCTTTCGCACTTTTTCTTATCACCCCACTTCTTGGCTATTCGTTAAACTGATTTGTGGGTGTGGTGAGGGGTGTATTTGTAGGCATTTTGAGGTTTGGGAAACTTTGCCCCTCCTGGTAGGAATGTATATCCCATACGTCACTAGCTCATGGACTCTTGCTAATATGAAAGAAATGAATGTATCAGGTAAGTTCTTACATAAATTATGTTTTTTTTTCGTTATAAAGATTAAAACTTATTTGGGTTGTGGATTCCTTTTTCAGCGGAATTGGCTGTCTTTATTTTTATCCCTCCCTCTCTAGTGACTCTTGCGTGGAGTTCCACATCTTGGGTATTTGCTATCCCATACATCACTAGCTCATGGACTCTTGCCAATTACAAAAACATAATTTATGTAAGAATTTACCTGATAAATTTCTTTCATATTGGCAAGAGTCCATGAGGCCTACCCTTTTTATGGTGGTTATGATTTTTTTGTATAAAGCACAATTATTCCAATTCCTTGTTGATGCTTTCACTCCTTTCTTATCACCCCACTTCTTGGCTATTCGTTAAACTGAATTGTGGGTGTGGTGGGGGGTGTAATTATAGGCATTTTGAGGTTTGGGAAACTTTGCCCCTCCTGGTAGGAATGTATATCCCATAGGTCACAAGCTCATGGACTCTTGCCAATATGAAAGAAATTAAGTTATCATGTAAATTCTTACATAAATTATGTTATCTCTAAATGAAATGTAGTGTCTCCAAGCAGCTGGTACGGTTGAAAGCAACAGCACCAGCTGCTTGGAGACACTACATCTGATGGCAGTGACGTGTCACACCCGGCAAGATTCTCCCACCGTTTGGAGTGAGTCTGTCTGCGAGAGGAGCAGGATAGCCTCCATGGCAAGTGCGGTATGTGACTGGGGGTGACCAATCCAACGGTGAAGGAACAGCAGCAACACCAACAGACCTGGTAAGAGGAGCAGAGTTTAACAAGTGCTGTTGGACCTAAATTGCGGCTGTACCACGGTCAATTTTGCATTTGTTTGCTCACAGCAGCAGGAGGCTTTATATGGCCCAGCATGAGTGAAGTGCTCTCTTGAAACAGAATAATGACTCTTGATGCTAATGGAGCCTGTGTTTCATCTTTAAGTGAGAATAAGTTTTGGAGCTGAGGAATCGGCTCCTGAAATGCAAACAGAATTTGTTTTTGTATCAAATACAGGATGGACAATCTGGTGGTGATATACTTCAGTTGATGAACTAACTATGGGAACAAACCAGAAAGCTTACTCTGTGAATATTAAGCATTGATTTTGTTTAAGCAGGATGGACAATCCTATCTAAGCCAAAAAGATTTGTGTTACAGTTTTAAAGGAATATGACATTTGTAGAAATATATGGTTTTTCAAAATAAATTTTGCAACTGTATTGTTTACTGATGTATGGGCTCTTCACATTAGAGTTCACTTGTATCTGAGGGGTGATTAAGTATATATAATAAAATTAAATATTGTTAAAATTTAAGAGTGCTGAATTCCTTTACTCTATAAAAAGGGTTCCCAATAAACATATAGATTAAACTGTAAGATTATTCCTCTCTCCATCCATTTAGCTTTAAAAAAAAAAAAAAATATATATATATATACATACATACATATGTGTGTGTATATTTATTTATATATATATATATATATATATATATATTTATATATATATATATATATATATATATATTTCTTTCATGTAATTAGCAAGAGTCCATGAGCTAGTGACGTATGGGATATACATTCCTACCAGGAGGGGCAAAGTTTCCCAAACCTCAAAATGCCTACAAATACACCCCTCACCACACCCACAAATCAGTTTTACAAACTTTGCCTCCTATGGAGGTGGTGAAGTAAGTTTGTGCTAGATTCTACGTTGATATGCGCTCCGCAGCAGGTTGGAGCCCGGTTTTCCTCTCAGCGTGCAGTGAATGTCAGAGGGATGTGAGGAGAGTATTGCCTATCTTGAATGCAGTGATCTCCTTCTACGGGGTCTATTTCATAGGTTCTCTGTTATCGGTCGTAGAGATTCATCTCTTACCTCCCTTTTCAGATCGACGATATACTCTTATATATATATATATATATATATATATATATATATATATATATATACCATTACCTCTGCTGATTTTCGTTTCAGTACTGGTTTGGTTTTCTACAAACATGTAGATGAGTGTCCTGGGGTAAGTAAGTCTTATTTTCTGTGACACTCTAAGCTATGGTTGGGCACTTTTTTATAAAGTTCTAAATATATGTATTCAAACATTTATTTGCCTTGACTCAGGATGTTCAACATTCCTTATTTTCAGACAGTCAGTTTCATATTTGGGATAATGCTCTTGAATCAATTATTTTTCTTACCTTAAAATTTTGACTTTTTTCCCTGTGGGCTGTTAGGCTCGCGGGGGCTGAATATGCTTCATTTTATTGCGTCATTCTTGGCGCGGACTTTTTTGGCGCAAAAAATCTTTTCTGTTTCCGGCGTCATACGTGTCGCCGGAAGTTGCGTCATTTTTGACGTTCTTTTGCGCCAAAAAATGTCGGCGTTCCGGAAGTGGCGTCATTTTTTGGTGCCAAAAGCATTTAGGCGCCAAATAATGTGGGCGTCTTATTTGGCGCTAAAAAAAAATATGGGCGTCGCTTTTGTCTCCACATTATTTAAGTCTCATTTTTTCTTTGCTTCTGGTTGCTAGAAGCTTGTTCCTTGGCATTTTTTCCCATTCCTGAAACTGTCATTTAAGGAATTTGATCAATTTTGCTTTATATGTTTTTTCTCTTACATATTGCAAGATGTCTCACGTTGCATCTGAGTCAGAAGATACTTCAGGAAAATCGCTGTCTGGTGCTGGAACTACCAAAGCTAAGTGTATCTGCTGTAAACTTTTGGTAGCTGTTCCTCCAGCTGTTGTTTGTATTAATTGTCATGACAAACTTGTTAATGCAGATAATATTTCCTTTAGTAATGTACCATTACCTGTTGCAGTTCCATCAACATCTAATGTTCAGAATGTTCCTGATAACATAAGAGATTTTGTTTCTGAATCCATCAAGAAGGCTATGTCTGTTATTCCTCCTTCTAGTAAACATAAAAAATCTTTTAAAACTTCTCTTTATACAGATGAATTTTTAAATGAACATCATCATTCTGATTCTAATGACTCTTCTGGTTCAGAGGATTCTGTCTCAGAGGTTGATGCTGATAAATCTTCATATTTATTTAAAATGGAATTTATTCGTTCTTTACTTAAAGAAGTACTAATTGCTTTAGAAATTGAGGATTCTGGTCCTCTTGATACTAAATCTAAACGTTTAGATAAGGTCTTTAAATCTCCTGTGGTTATTCCAGAAGTTTTTCCTGTTCCTGGTGCTATTTCTGAAGTAATTTCCAGAGAATGGAATAATTTGGGTAATTCTTTTACTCCTTCTAAAAGTTTTAAGCAATTATATCCTGTGCCGTCTGACAGATTAGAATTTTGGGACAAAATCCCTAAAGTTGATGGGGCTATTTCTACCCTTGCTAAACGTACTACTATTCCTACGTCAGATGGTACTTCCTTTAAGGATCCTTTAGATAGGAAAATTGAATCCTTTCTAAGAAAAGCTTATCTGTGTTCAGGTAATCTTCTTAGACCTGCTATATCTTTGGCTGATGTTGCTGCAGCTTCAACTTTTTGGTTGGAAACTTTAGCGCAACAAGTAACAGATCATGATTCTCATAATATTATTATTCTTCTTCAACATGCTAATAATTTTATCTGTGATGCCATTTTTGATATTATCAGAGTTGATGTCAGGTTTATGTCTCTAGCTATTTTAGCTAGAAGAGCTTTATGGCTTAAAACTTGGAATGCTGATATGTCTTCTAAATCGACTCTACTTTCCATTTCTTTCCAGGGTAACAAATTATTTGGTTCTCAGTTGGATTCTATTATCTCAACTGTTACTGGTGGGAAAGGAACTTTTTTACCACAGGATAAAAAATCTAAGGGTAAAAACAGGGCTAATAATCGTTTTCGTTCCTTTCGTTTCAACAAAGAACAAAAACCTGATCCTTCATCCTCAGGAGCAGTTTCAGTTTGGAAACCATCTCCAGTCTGGAATAAATCCAAGCCTTCTAGAAAAGCAAAGCCAGCCTCTAAGTCCACATGAAGGTGCGGCCCTCATTCCAGCTCAGCTGGTAGGGGGCAGGTTACGTTTTTTCAAAGAAATTTGGATCAATTCTGTTCACAATCTTTGGATTCAGAACATTGATTCAGAAGGGTACAGAATTGGTTTCAAGATAAGACCTCCTGCAAAGAGATTTTTTCTTTCCCGTGTCCCAGTAAATCCAGTGAAAGCTCAAGCATTTCTGAAATGTGTTTCAGATCTAGAGTTAGCTGGAGTAATTATGCCAGTTCCAGTTCTGGAACAGGGGCTGGGGTTTTATTCGAATCTCTTCATTGTACCAAAGAAGGAGAATTCCTTCAGACCAGTTCTGGATCTAAAAATATTGAATCGTTATGTAAGGATACCAACGTTCAAAATGGTAACTGTAAGGACTATCTTGCCTTTTGTTCAGCAAGGGCATTATATGTCCACAATAGATTTACAGGATGCAGATCTGCATATTCCGATTCATCCAGATCATTATCAGTTCCTGAGATTCTCTTTTCTGGACAAGCATTACCAGTTTGTGGCTCTGCCGTTTGGCCTAGCTACAGCTTCAAGAATTTTTACAAAGGTTTTCGGTGCCCTTCTGTCTGTAATCAGAGAACAGGGTATTGTGGTATTTCCTTATTTGGACGATATCTTGGTACTTGCTCAGTCTTTACATTTAGCAGAATCTCATACGAATCGACTTGTGTTGTTTCTTCAAGATCATGGTTGGAGGATCAATTCACTAAAAAGTTCATTGATTCCTCAGACAAGGGTAACCTTTCTGGGTTTCCAGATAGATTCAGTGTCCATGACTCTGTCTTTGACAGACAAGAGACGTCTAAAATTGATTTCAGCTTGTCGAAACCTTCAGTCACAATCATTCCCTTCGGTAGCCTTATGCATGGAAATTCTAGGTCTTATGACTGCTGCATCGGACGCGATCCCCTTTGCTCGTTTTCACATGCGACCTCTTCAGCTCTGTATGCTGAACCAGTGGTGCAGGGATTACACAAAGATATCTCAATTAATATCTTTAAAACCGATTGTACGACACTCTCTAACGTGGTGGACAGATCACCATCGTTTAATTCAGGGGGCTTCTTTTGTTCTTCCGACCTGGACTGTAATTTCAACAGATGCAAGTCTTACAGGTTGGGGAGCTATGTGCGGTTCTCTGACAGCACAAGGAGTTTGGGAATCTCAGGAGGTGAGATTACCGATCAATATTTTGGAACTCCGTGCAATTTTCAGAGCTCTTCAGTCTTGGCCTCTTCTGAAGAGAGAATCGTTCATTTGTTTTCAGACAGACAATGTCACAACTGTGGAATACATCAATCATCAAGGAGGGACTCACAGTCCTCTGGCTATGAAAGAAGTATCTCGAATTCTGGTTTGAGCGGAATCCAGCTCCTGTCTAATCTCTGCGGTTCATATCCCAGGTATAGACAATTGGGAAGCGGATTATCTCAGTCGCCAAACGTTGCATCCGGGCGAATGGTCTCTTCACCCAGAGGTATTTCTTCAGATTGTTCAAATGTGGGAGCTTCCAGAAATAGATCTGATGGCGTCTCATCTAAACAAGAAACTTCCCAGGTATCTGTCCAGATCCTGGGATCCTCAGGCGGAAGCAGTGGATGCATTATTACTTCCTTGGAAGTATCATCCTGCCTATATCTTTCCGCCTCTAGTTCTTCTTCCAAGAGTAATCTCCAAGATTCTGAAGGAATGCTCGTTTGTTCTGCTGGTAGCTCCGGCATGGCCTCACAGGTTTTGGTATGCGGATCTTGTCCGGATGGCCTCTTCCGCTAAGACCAGACCTTCTGTCGCAAGGTCCTTTTTTCCATCAGGATCTGAAATCCTTAAATTTAAAGGTATGGAGATTGAACGCTTGATTCTTGGTCAAAGAGGTTTCTCTGACTCTGTGATTAATACTATGTTACAGGCTCGTAAATCTGTATCTAGAGAGATATATTATAGAGTCTGGAAGACTTATTTTTCTTGGTGTCTTTCTCATCATTTTTCTTGGCATTCTTTTAGAATTCCGAGAATTTTACAGTTTCTTCAGGATGGTTTAGATAAGGTTTATCCGCAAGTTCTTTGAAAGGACAAATCTCTGCTCTTTCTGTTCTTTTTCACAGAAAGATTGCTAATCTTCCTGATATTCATTGTTTTGTACAAGCTTTGGTTCGTATAAAACCTGTCATTAAGTCAATTTCTCCTCCTTGGAGTTTGAATTTGGTTCTGGGGGCTCTTCAAGCTCCTCCTTTTGAACCCATGCATTCATTGGACATTAAATTACTTTCTTGGAAAGTTTTGTTCCTTTTGGCGATCTCTTCTGCCAGAAGAGTGTCTGAATTATCTGCTCTTTCTTGTGAGTCCCCTTTTCTGATTTTTCATCAGGATAAGGCGGTGTTGCGAACTTCTTTTGAATTTTTACCTAAGGTTGTGAATTCCAACAACATTAGTAGAGAAATTGTGGTTCCTTCATTATGTCCTAATCCTAAGAATTCTAAGGAGAAATCGTTGCATTCTTTGGATATTGTTAGAGCTTTGAAATATTATGTTGAAGCTACGAAGTCTTTCCGAAAGACTTCTAGTCTATTTGTTATCTTTTCCGGTTCTAGAAAAGGCCAGAAAGCTTCTGCCATTTCTTTGGCATCTTGGTTGAAATCTTTAATTCATCATGCCTATGTCGAGTCGGGTAAAACTCCGCCTCAAAGGATTACAGCTCATTCTACTAGGTCAGTTTCTACTTCCTGGGTGTTTAGGAATGAAGCTTCGGTTGATCAGATTTGCAAAGCAGCAACTTGGTCCTCTTTGCATACTTTTACTAAATTCTACCATTTTGATGTATTTTCTTCTTCTGAAGCAGTTTTTGGTAGAAAAGTACTTCAGGCAGCGGTTTCAGTTTGAATCTTCTGTTTTTCATTAAACTTTATTTTGGGTGTGGATTATTTTCAGCAGGAATTGGCTGTCTTTATTTTTATCCCTCCCTCTCTAGTGACTCTTGCGTGGAAAGATCCACATCTTGGGTAGTCATTATCCCATACGTCACTAGCTCATGGACTCTTGCTAATTACATGAAAGAAAACATAATTTATGTAAGAACTTACCTGATAAATTCATTTCTTTCATATTAGCAAGAGTCCATGAGGCCCGCCCTTTTTTGTGGTGGTTATGATTTTTTTGTATAAAGCACAATTATTCCAATTCCTTATTTTATATGCTTTCGCACTTTTTTCTTATCACCCCACTTCTTGGCTATTCGTTAAACTGATTTGTGGGTGTGGTGAGGGGTGTATTTGTAGGCATTTTGAGGTTTGGGAAACTTTGCCCCTCCTGGTAGGAATGTATATCCCATACGTCACTAGCTCATGGACTCTTGCTAATATGAAAGAAATGAATTTATCAGGTAAGTTCTTACATAAATTATGTTATTTGTATATATATATATATATATATATATATATATATATATATATATATATATATATATATGTATATGTGTGTGTGTGTACAGGTAGCCCTCAGTTTACGCCGGGGTTAGGTTCCAGAAGGAATGGTTGTAAATCGAAACCGTTGTAAATTGAAACCCAGTTTATAATGTAAGTCAATGGGAAGTGAGGGAGTTAGGTTCCAGGACCCTCTCAAAATTGTCATAAGTAACACCTAATACATTATTTTTAAAGCTTTGAAATGAAGACTTTAAATGCTAAACAGCATTATAAACCTAATAAAATAATTACTCAACACAGAATATATAATTAAGTTAAATGAACAAAAACATTTGCTAAACAGCATTATAAACCAAATAAAATAATCACACAACACAGACTTTACTTTCATTTTTCTGCAAACAGTTCTTTCTATGCATTCCAATCTGGACTGATTTATAGACAGGAAGATCTTGTTCCTTTGAAATCTGCTTGATAGCTCAGGTCTGGTTAAACGGATTAATTTCAGCTTGCTTGGCTTTGCCGCAACACAAGCGGACAGCTTTACCTACTGGCTATTTTAATAAATGCACTGCTTCTCAATGCTTTTCAATAGCAGTCACATGACTGGAAAAAAAGTTGTTATTCTGAAACGGTGTAAATTGAACCGTTGTAAAACGAAAGTAAGCAGAAACAGATTGTTAAAAATAAAAACAGAAATCAACTTTTCTTGCTGAATGGGCACTTCTCAGTGTAGCCACTGCCTACAGATAGATAAGCAAGCAGATATTGCAAAAATTGCTGCTTAGTGCTTTTTTTATTACAACAATGAAACACTGTTTTATATCCCTTTAAAATTAGGGGCTCTTTAATTTTCTGTCTCACCTCTTTTTTGGGGAACTATTTGTGGATGAGTGCTACTTAGGGAACTAAATTATGTTATGGACATTTGTCTAATTTTAACATTTTTTTTATTTATTTTATTTAACGGATATGCTTGAATGCAAACAGGGAGGCTATCCTAGATTGTTTTTGTGATGGAAATGTTTGTTACCTAAACTGATTTCTTTTTTTCTCTACAATAGGGCTCCCTCACCGATTTTCTCAAGGCAAATGTTGTTTCCTGGAATGAGCTTTGTCATATTGCAGAATCAATGGCCAGAGGCTTGGCCTACCTTCATGAAGATATCCCAGGGCTGAAAGATGGGCATAAACCTGCTATTGCTCACCGGTAAGATAAATAAATTTTATATATATATATATATATATATATATATATCCATCCAGTGTCTACATATTCCTCTTCATCAAATACCTAAGCAAGTAAAAGGTCTAAAAACAATATATACGATAATTCAGGCATGGTCTAAGATTGGAACACGAGTCGGAATAAACACTAATATACCTAGATATCAAACCTTCTTAGGAAACCCGGATTTTCAATAGGGAACACAAAATGCATTATTGAAGAGATGGCAGGGACAGGGGCTCATTTATCGCTCACAGTTATTTAAAGCAGAATCAGGAATTATTATATCTTTTGAAGAGCTGAAACTTGAGTTTAATCTTATCAGCCAAGATTTCTTTGCTTATTTGCAAGCCAGACATTATGCGATACAATTATCTACTAAATTTAACTGGAAATGGTCATGGGGGAATTTGGATAATTGGCCAGCTTTGTCCAAAGCAGGTTACTTCTCCATCTCTTCATGGTACACCTATCTCATCTAGGGGTGTCAAAAATAATCGCCATTGCGATGCATCGCGATGCAGCCATTAACGATGCTGCATCGATGCAGTGCAAGGTCAGAATCGATTCAGGGTCAGTGACGTCATCGCACAATGTCACGTGACCCCGCCTCTCCCACTGACTGATGTGAGGGCTAAAGTAATGGCAGACAGAATAAATATTGATTGATTTTATGTTTTTGGAACATCAGCATGCTCAGTGCAGTTGTCTGACAAGCGGACAGCAGCCTCCTGTAACACAGTGAATATTTCCTTGTATTATCGCTTCCCTGTTTACTCACTGTTGCGGTCTCTGCTGCATGTTTCCTCTTTGTCAGACCCCTAGCCCAGCACCAAACGAGCATTTGAGTGTTGCTATTAGATATAGAAAAAGTCAAGTTTTACAAAAGTATCTAATAGCAACACTCAAATGCTCGTTTGGTGCTGGGCTAGGGGTCTGACAAAGAGAAAACATGCAGCAGAGACCGCAACAGTTAACAGGGAAGCGATAATACAAGGAAATAGTCACTGTGTTACACGAGGCTGCTGTCAGTTGGTAAGACTGCTTCTGCCCTGTCAGATCTCTCCTATTCTTGAAGCAGCAACACAGCAGGGAGGGCTTAATTAATCACATTCACCCGGCCAGCACCTTTACCTCTAGGCCAGCACCTTTACCTCTAGGACAACTTATTGAAGCCGTTCAGTAAGTGGTTGGTGCAGCTGTTAATAAAGGTTCCGTTAAGAGGAAATGACATAGCATTCCTTCCCAGCTGCAGATCATCACAGAGCCGTAATAAACATGTTTAGAGTGCCTACATGAATGATTAGGTGACCCTTTATGTCAGTTTAGAGCCCTAATCATTAACGGTGACACTGCACTGCTCACACATACCATGCATTCCTTTCAAAGCTCTCCAATACCCAGAATACTAGTCTCATATGAGCTTAGGGAGCAAAATAACAGCCCATCTATGATCTAAGTGTAATATGTGACAGGGTATTGTATTGTATTATAGTTGTGCTTTGTATGTGTATATAAATAAATGTATATGTTACATATAAACCTATAGCCTTTTAAAAGCATATCTATTACCTTAAATCTGAATCCATTATTTTTATTTAAAAAACAAATCTATATCACACATATCCTATGTTAGTTATGTATTTGGGACCTGCTCTGCTAAAAGTCAATCATTTATACACCTTGGTTCATAAACTGTGCATTATTCCCTGACAAAAGAGGCAAGTCCAGAATTATTATTTAACATGCCAGGACCATAATACCTTATATCCTAGAAACATCCCCTTAGCAATCCCCTTTTTTTTAAAGCAGATAAAATAAAAAAGTGAGTTCTGACTGCTTGAATTTGTTAATGAAAATCGTGGGCAGTAATCGTGATGCATCGCGATGCATCGTAGAATCGAATCGTATCGAATCGTTACGATGATAATCGAATCGAATCGTGAGACAGGTGAAGATGCACAGCTCTAATCTCAACTCATATAAAGGTAGCTCTAATCTAGAGAAAATAGCACAGAAATGGTTAAATCTCTTAGCCATCAATGTCGACAATGAGTTACAAATAGCGCATATATGTGACACAACTATGGCCGAGACATGGAGAGAGTCTCATATAAAACTTTTATACCAAATTTACTACACACCAGATAGAGGTTATAGATGGTATAATACAGACTTTAACAAGTGCCCTAAATCTAGCTTACCTCCTGCCGATTTATTACACATGCTTTGGGCGTGTCCTAGACTTAAACAATTTTGGCACAAATTAGAGCATGCAATTTTAAGCAACTTTCTAATTTAGTCCTATTATCCCATTTTCTTCATTCTCTTGATATCTTTATTTGAAAAGCAAGAATGTAAGTTTAGATGCCGGCCTATTTTTGGTGAACCTGGGTTGTTTTTGTTGATTAGTGGATAAATTCACACCCCAATAAACAAGTGCTGTCCAGTAACTGAACCAAAAAATGTCTGCTTAGCTTAGATAACTTTTTTTCAAATAAAGATAGCAATAGAACAAAGATTAGAAGTAAATTAGAACGTTGCTTAAAATTGCATGCTCTATTTGAATCACAAAAGAAAAAATTTGGGTTCAGTGTCCCTTTAAATATTAATACATTTTAAAAAAAAAAATAGGAACCAGAGTGACTGTATAATTGACACTAATTGTTGTTGGGTATAAAAGTAGTGATGCTTTGGCTGTAATGTAAATCTGTATGTGTCTCAGATTGGTTTATTTGTAGGTTCATGCATTACTATATACCTAAATGTCATACTTGTTACCTGTATATTTATGCAATCAAGTGTCTTAAAGGGACATGAAACCCAAAAATGTTCTTTCATATAGAAAATAGAATTCTAAACAACTTTCCAATTTACTTCTATTATTTAATGTGCTTCCTTCTCTTGTTGTTTGCTGAAAGGTTTATCTAGGCAAGTTCACGAGCAGCAGAGAACCTAGGTTTTAGCTGTTGATTGGTGGCTGCATATATATTGAATGTGATTGGCTTACCCATTTGTTTAGTTAGAAACTAGTAGTGCATTGCTGCTCATTCAACAAATGATACCAAGAGTTGAAACAGATTAGATAATAGAAGTAAATTAGAAAGTTATTTAAAATTGTATTCTCTATCTGAGTCATGAAAGAAAAAAATTGGGTTTCATGTACCTTTTTAATACAAAAAAAATCGGCTTTTTTTCTTACACGTTGGGGTAAAGTTTGTTACAAAGTTGTAAGATATCTGCGCACGAACACACAGTGAGGAAGGAGGTTTGTTTTTATGCCTAATATAGTATTGTACAAGCCCTGGATGCAGGCTTTATACTGAGAGCTGAAAACAAACGGCTGCCACCTAGTTTATGGCTATGATCAGCACTACAAACATGGTGACTTGATGTCTCTGCCAACACTGTCATGCTGCAAAAGCAACTACTCCAGGATGACTTTTACATGTAATGTAATGAGTGAGCCGCCAACCCATAGCCCAGCCTCTACCCCCCCTTACACTGTTACTGCGCGGTCTGTATCTCCTGTCACAGACCTCAGTCACTAGAGATGACAATGCCGCTCTGACCACCAGTGCAGTCACAATAAATACTGTGAATTCTAAAAATATCAAAGGTATATAAGTCCAACTGCAGTGATCCACCTTCATTGTATGTGTGTGTGTGTGTGTATATATATATATATATATATATATATATATAATGGTATATGTGTGTGTATATATACATACATACATATTTCTCCAACATAGGTGTGTCCGGTCCACGGCGTCATCCTTACTTGTGGGATATTCTCTTCCCCAACAGGAAATGGCAAAGAGCCCAGCAAAGCTGGTCACATGATCCCTCCTAGGCTCCGCCTTCCCCAGTCATTCTCTTTGCCGTTGTACAGGCAACATCTCCACGGAGATGGCTTAGAGTTTTTTGGTGTTTAAATGTAGTTTTTATTCTTCAATCAAGAGTTTGTTATTTTAAAATAGTGCTGGTATGTACTATTTACTCTGAAACAGAAAAGAGATGAAGATTTCTGTTTGTAAGCGGAAAAAGTATTTTAGCAACCGTTACTAAAATCGATGGCTTTTTCCACACAGGACTGTTGAGAGGAATTAACTTCAGTTGGGGGAAACAGTGAGCAGACTTTTGCTGCTTGAGGTATGACACATTTCTAACAAGACTATGTAATGCTGGAAGCTGTCATTTTCCCTATGGGATCCGGTAAGCCATTTTTATTACATAGAATAAAGGGCTTCACAAGGGTTTTTAAGACTGGTAGACATTTTCTGGGCTAAAACGATTGATATACAAGCATTTTTAATACTTCATAGCTTTGAGGAATTATTTTATTCTTGGGAATTATGTAAAATAACCGGCAGGCACTGTATTGGACACCTTTTTCTCTAGGGGCTTTCCCTAATCATAGGCAGAGCCTCATTTTTCGCGCCTCTATTGCGCAGTTGTTTTTGGCAAGCATGACATGCAGATGCATGTGTGAGGAGCTCAGATACATAGAAAAAGCTTTCTGAAGGCGTCATTTGGTGTGCAATACTTTTAAGGCTTTAAGACACTGTGGTGAAATTTTGGTGAATTTTGAACAATTCCTTCATACTTTTTCACATTTACAGTAATAAAGTGTGTTCAGTTTAAAATTTAAAGTGACAGTAACGGTTTTATTTTAAAACGTTTTTTGTACTTTGTTATCAAGTTTATGCCTGTTTAACATGTCTGAACTATCAGACTGTGTTCTGTATGTGGGGAAGCCAAGGTTCCTTCTCATTTAAATAGATGTGATTTATGTGACACAAAATTTAGAGAAAATGATGCCCAAGATGATTCCTCAAGTGAGGGGAGTAAGCATGGTACTGCATCATCCCCTCCTTCGTCTACGCCAGTCTTGCCCACACAGGAGGCCCCTAGTACATCTAGTGCGCCAATACTCCTTACTATGCAACAATTAACGGCTGTAATGGATAATTCTATCAAAAACATTTTAGCCAAAATGCCCACTTATCAGCGAAAGCGCAACTGCTCTGTTTTAGAAAATTCTGAAGAGCATGAGGACGCTGATGATATTGGTTCTGAAGTGCCCCTACACCAGTCTGAGGGGGCCAGGGAGGTTTTGTCTGAGGGAGAAATTTCAGATTCAGGGAAAATTTCTCAACAAGCTGAACCTGATGTGATTACATTCAAATTTAAATTGGAACATCTCCGCGCTCTGCTTAAGGAGGTGTTATCTACTCTGGATGATTGTGAGAATTTGGTCATTCCAGAGAAATTATGTAAGATGGACAAGTTCCTAGAGGTCCCGGGGCCCCCCGAAGCTTTTCCTATACCCAAGCGGGTGGCGGACATTGTAAACAAAGAATGGGAAAGGCCCGGCATACCTTTCGTCCCTCCCCCTATATTTAAGAAATTGTTTCCTATGGTCGACCCCAGAAAGGACTTATGGCAGACAGTCCCCAAGGTCGAGGGGGCGGTTTCTACTCTAAACAAACGCACCACTATACCCATAGAAGATAGTTGTGCTTTCAAAGATCCTATGGATAAAAAATTAGAGGGTTTGCTTAAAAAGATGTTTGTTCAGCAAGGTTACCTTCTACAACCAATTTCATGCATTGTTCCTGTCACTACAGCAGCGTGTTTCTGGTTCGATGAACTAGAAAATGCGCTCAATAAAGATTCTTCTTATGAGGAGATTTTGGACAGAATTCATGCTCTCAAATTGGCTAACTCTTTCACCTTAGACGCCACTTTGCAATTGGCTAGATTAGCGGCGAAAAATTCTGGGTTTGCTATTGTGGCGCGCAGAGCGCTTTGGCTAAAATCTTGGTCAGCGGATGCGTCTTCCAAGAACAAATTGCTTAACATTCCTTTCAAGGGGAAAACGCTGTTTGGCCCTGACTTGAAAGAGATTATTTCTGATATCACTGGGGGCAAGGGCCACGCCCTTCCTCAGGATAGGTCTTTCAAGGCTAAAAATAAACCAAATTTTCGTCCCTTTCGCAGAAACGGACCAGCCCCAAGTGCTACGTCCTCTAAGCAAGAGGGTAATACTTCTCAAGCCAAGCCAGCCTGGAGGCCAATGCAAGGCTGGAACAAAGGTAAGCAGGCTAAGAAACCTGCCACTGCTACCAAGACAGCATGAGATGTTGGCCCCCGATCCAGGACCGGATCTGGTGGGGGGCAGACTCTCTCTCTCTTCGCTCAGGCTTGGGCAAGAGATGTTCTGGATCCTTGGGCGCTGGAAATAGTCTCCCAAGGTTATCTTCTGGAATTCAAGGGGCTTCCCCCAAGGGGGAGGTTCCACAGGTCTCAATTGTCTTCAGACCACATAAAAAAACAGGCATTCTTACATTGTGTAGAAGACCTGTTAAAAATGGGAGTGATTCATCCTGTTCCATTAGGAGAACAAGGGATGGGGTTCTACTCCAATCTGTTCATAGTTCCCAAAAAAGAGGGAACATTCAGACCAATCTTAGATCTCAAGATCCTAAACAAGTTTCTCAAGGTTCCATCGTTCAAAATGGAAACCATTCGAACAATTCTTCCTTCCATCCAGGAAGGTCAATTCATGACCACGGTGGATTTAAAGGATGCGTATCTACATATTCCTATCCACAAGGAACATCATCGGTTCCTAAGGTTCGCCTTTCTGGACAAGCATTACCAGTTTGTGGCACTTCCGTTCGGATTAGCCACTGCTCCAAGAATTTTCACAAAGGTACTGGGGTCCCTTCTAGCGGTGCTTAGACCAAGGGGCATTGCAGTAGTACCTTACTTGGACGACATTCTGATTCAAGCGTCGTCCCTTCCACAAGCAAAGGCTCACACGGACATTGTCCTGGCCTTTCTCAGATCTCACGGGTGGAAAGTGAACGTAGAAAAAAGTTCTCTATCTCCGTCAACAAGAGTTCCCTTCTTGGGAACAATAATAGACTCCTTAGAAATGAGGATTTTTCTGACAGAGGCCAGAAAATCAAAACTTCTAAACTCTTGTCAAGTACTTCATTCTGTTCCTCTTCCTTCCATAGCGCAGTGCATGGAAGTAATAGGTTTGATGGTCGCGGCAATGGACATAGTTCCTTTTGCACGAATTCATCTGAGACCATTACAACTGTGCATGCTCAGTCAGTGGAATGGGGATTATACAGACTTGTCTCCGACGATACAAGTAGATCAGAGGACCAGAGATTCACTCCGTTGGTGGCTGTCCCTGGACAACCTGTCACAGGGGATGAGCTTCCGCAGACCAGAGTGGGTCATTGTCACGACCGACGCCAGTCTGGTGGGCTGGGGCGCGGTCTGGGGACTCCTGAAAGCTCAGGGTCTTTGGTCTCGGGAAGAATCTCTTCTCCCGATAAATATTCTGGAACTGAGAGCGATATTCAATGCTCTCAAGGCTTGGCCTCAGCTAGCAAAGGCCAAATTCATACGGTTTCAATCGGACAACATGACGACTGTTGCGTACATCAACCATCAGGGGGGAACAAGGAGTTCCCTGGCGATGGAAGAAGTGACCAAAATCATTCAATGGGCGGAGACTCACTCCTGCCACTTGTCTGCAATCCACATCCCAGGAGTGGAAAATTGGGAAGCGGATTTTCTGAGTCGTCAGACATTTCATCCGGGGGAGTGGGAACTCCATCCGGAAATCTTTGCCCAAATTACTCAGTTGTGGGGCATTCCAGACATGGATCTGATGGCCTCTCGTCAGAACTTCAAGGTTCCTTGCTACGGGTCCAGATCCAGGGATCCCAAGGCGACTCTAGTAGATGCACTAGTAGCACCTTGGACCTTCAAACTAGCTTATGTATTCCCACCGTTTCCTCTCATCCCCAGGCTGGTAGCCAGGATCAGTCAGGAGAGGGCATCGGTGATCTTGATAGCTCCTGCGTGGCCACGCAGGACTTGGTATGCAGACCGGGTGAATATGTCATCGGCTCCACCATGGAAGCTACCTTTGAGACGGGACCTTCTTGTTCAAGGTCCGTTCGAACATCCGAATCTGGTCTCACTCCAACTGACTGCTTGGAGATTGAACGCTTGATTTTATCAAAGCGAGGGTTCTCAGATTCTGTCATTGATACTCTTGTTCAGGCCAGAAAGCCTGTAACTAGAAAAATCTACCATAAAATATGGAAAAAATATATCTGTTGGTGTGAATCTAAAGGATTCCCTTGGGACAAGATAAAAATTCCTAAGATTCTATCCTTTCTTCAAGAAGGTTTGGAGAAAGGATTATCTGCAAGTTCTTTGAAGGGACAGATTTCTGCTTTGTCTGTGTTACTTCACAAAAAGCTGGCAGCTGTGCCAGATGTTCAAGCCTTTGTTCAGGCTCTGGTTAGAATCAAGCCTGTTTACAAACCTTTGACTCCTCCTTGGAGTCTCAATTTAGTTCTTTCAGTTCTTCAGGGGGTTCCGTTTGAACCCTTACATTCCGTTGATATTAAGTTATTATCTTGGAAAGTTTTGTTTTTGGTTGCAATTTCTTCTGCTAGAAGAGTTTCAGAGTTATCTGCTCTGCAGTGTTCTCCTCCTTATCTGGTGTTCCATGCAGATAAGGTGGTTTTGCGTACTAAACCTGGTTTTCTTCCGAAAGTTGTTTCTAACAAAAACATTAACCAGGAGATAGTCGTGCCTTCTTTGTGTCCGAATCCAGTTTCAAAGAAGGAACGTTTGTTGCACAATTTGGATGTAGTTCGTGCTCTAAAATTCTATTTAGATGCTACAAAGGATTTTAGACAAACATCTTCCTTGTTTGTTGTTTATTCTGGTAAAAGGAGAGGTCAAAAAGCAACTTCTACCTCTCTCTCTTTTTGGCTTAAAAGCATCATCAGATTGGCTTACGAGACTGCCGGACGGCAGCCTCCTGAAAGAATCACAGCCCATTCCACTAGGGCCGTGGCTTCCACATGGGCCTTCAAGAACGAGGCTTCTGTTGATCAGATATGTAAGGCAGCGACTTGGTCTTCACTGCACACTTTTACTAAATTTTACAAATTTGATACTTTTGCTTCTTCTGAGGCTATTTTTGGGAGAGAGGTTTTGCAAGCCGTGGTGCCTTCCATCTAGGTGACCTGATTTGCTCCCTCCCTTCATCCGTGTCCTAAAGCTTTGGTATTGGTTCCCACAAGTAAGGATGACGCCGTGGACCGGACACACCTATGTTGGAGAAAACAGAATTTATGTTTACCTGATAAATTACTTTCTCCAACGGTGTGTCCGGTCCACGGCCCGCCCTGGTTTTTTAATCAGGTCTGATAATTTATTTTCTTTAACTACAGTCACCACGGTATCATATGATTTCTCCTATGCAAATATTCCTCCTTTACGTCGGTCGAATGACTGGGGAAGGCGGAGCCTAGGAGGGATCATGTGACCAGCTTTGCTGGGCTCTTTGCCATTTCCTGTTGGGGAAGAGAATATCCCACAAGTAAGGATGACGCCGTGGACCGGACACACCGTTGGAGAAAGTAATTTATCAGGTAAACATAAATTCTGTTTTCTTTCCATAAAGCAGGGAGAGTCCACAACTTAATTCCTTACTGTTGGGAAATACAACACATGGCCACCAGGAGGAGGCAAAGACACCCCAGCTAAAGGCTTAAATATGCCTCCCACTTCCCCTATCGTCCCAGTCATTCTTTGCCTTTTGTCACTAGTGGAGTTAGCAGAGAAGTGTCACAAGATTTGAATAGTCCTGTAATGGATATGTTACCTTCAAGAGAGGACTAGAGTTTTAAGTAATCATATAAACCTCTCAGTGATTGATGAAAGTTAGTCTGGAGATGCAGGGAAAAAATTTCTGCGAAACCTTCAACTAACAACTCCTGAGCAATCAGTGTTGATTAGTTTCACTTCTTGCTTTTAATCACTTAGGTCCCTGTCAGAACGTTGCTAGAAGGCCGTCACACTTGAGGCTGTATCTGTTCCACAGCATAGATCCTAGAGGTTTAGTCCACTTTATTGTTATAGCAGGGACTCCTGCATAGAGTCAGTGTGGCTCTTCTATACCTCATCAGGTTCAAGGGTTAATATCTCCTTAGGGAGATTATTAGGAACAGTTATGGGGTTTTTTATTTTCTGCATTAGGTTTGGGCTCATAAGACTGTGCTTTTGGCTTTGGAACAGACAGGTTTCACTTTAGTTTTTAAGTGCTGCGCAGCTCATTTTGGCTTAGCACTCTTTTGCATAGCTCGGGAAGTCCTGTCTTACGCACTACGTGACCGGGTGCAGTCTCTTTCTCTTGCTTGTGATCCTGCTGCAGACAGCACTCCTGAGGAGAGCGTTTCACTGATGATTTGTCTGGGTCTAGGAGGTGGTGAGTGCCCCAGCCATTGGGATTGCAAAGGTGCCTGTTAAAATCGCTTGTTTTTTGTAACATTTTTTATTCCTTCTTTGGAATTACATACCAAAGCTATGGAGGACTCTGGTACTACGTTAGAGCGTTCCACTCCTTCTGTAGTGAATAATACCTGTTTATATTATGAGGAGGCTGTGGTTTGCCCACCTGATGAATTTTGTTCCAATTGCCTATGCACGGTTTTAAGGTCTAATAAAGGAGCTAAGTCTGCCAATTCCCTTAGCGCAATCAGTCCCTCTGAGCCATCAACCTCTCAGGATTCTATGACCCGAGAGATTTCTGTCATGTCTACTCAAACCGCTTCCCATTCAGTTCCCCACGGCGCAGCTAATTCTCCATCTGGAGGGGGCCTTTTCCTGCGGACTTTACCGCACAGCTACAATCGGCGGTTTCTGCGGCCCTGAGTGCCATACCTATCTCTGGGAAACGCAAGAGAAAGGTTAAACATAGTTTTCCCAACTTAGTCATCTAAACTCATATCAGATCTAGCCTGTATGTCTCAGCTATCCGAGAATGAGTTAACTTCTGTAGCGTCAGAGGGTGAACTTTCTGAGTCAGAGACGTCTGTTACCAAGTCTCCTCCGGCGGAGGAACCCTCCTTTAGATTCAAAATTGAACATCTGCTTTTTTTTTTACTAAGGGAGGTCTTGTCTACTCTACAGGTTTTTTGAGGCTAAGCTACCTGAGGAACCTAAGATCCCTAAGTTAGACGGGGTCTACGAAGACCGGAAGGTCCCACAGAATTTTCCTGTACCAGTTGGTATGGCGAACATTATTAGTAACGAATGGGAAAGAATTGGAACTTCCTTTTCTCCCTCTGCAACTTTTAAGAAATAGTTCCCAGTCCCTGACTCTCAAATAGAATTGTGGGGTTCCATCCCTAAGGTGGATGGCGTCATTTCGACTTCATAGGATGCATACCTTCACGTTCTGATACACAAAGAACATTTTCAATTCCTGAGGTTTGCATTTCTGAACCAACACTTCCAGTTCATAGCACTTCCGTTTGGCTTAGCTACTGCTCCAAGAATATTTACCAAAGTTCTGGGAGCTCTCCTAGCGGTTGCCAGAACACAAGGTATCGCAGTAGCGCGTTACCTGGACGATATCTTGGTACAGGCACCATCTTTTCATCTAGCAAGGGAGCACTCGGAATTCCTTTTAAGTCTTCTTTGGTCACATAGATGGTGTCATGTTTTGTTTCAGGATTTTTTGTGAGCCTCATTGTCTTAAACAGTTGCTTAAAATGAAGACTAGTAGAAGCCATATAGATTGAAAAGATAAGATTTATTTAAATAAATACTTTGATTGAGCAAATACTTGCAGGGTATTTTAAATGTGTACTATTCAGGTATGTTATGTCCACATATGCCAGGAGTGGAAAGGAACAAACAAGTAAGCAGAGATGCAGATTCAAAAGTCTTACTCCCGTTTATAACTGAAGAGCAGGAATTACACAAGGCAGGAAACAAACTTGTAAACAGGTAGCAGGTTTAAAGGTAAAGTCTTTGTGCAAATCCTGCACTTCAGTTATTACCAGGACAAAGACTTTACCTTTAAACCTGCTGCCTGTTTACAAGTTTGTTTCCTGCCTTGTGCAAATCCTGCACTTCAGTTATTACCAGGACAAAGCAGGAAACAACCTTGTTAACAGGTTTAAAGGTAAAGTCTTTCTCCTGGTAATAATTGAAGTGCAGGAATTGCACAAAGTACAGGAAACAGGTTCTGACTTGTGACAAAACAGAAGCAATGTGAAGACTAACAGCCAGCCTAAAATAGGGAGGTTTTGCACAGGATTGGCTCTGAGTAAATCCAAAATTGAGAGCACCTGTGTTTTGCACAGGTATAATTACAAGTAAGACAAATACTCATTTGGCAGATCTTGCATGCTATTGCATTTGAAATCCCCAAACTGCTAGAACTGGCTGTGGCTCAACACACAAGCAGACAGGAGTAGTAAACACAGAGCCACTGGATCAAATCCCTGCACAGCCCTGTTGAGCAGAATGCCTCCCAGACCTTTTCTTTTTAGTCTGAAGGCTTGGTTCTTGACAGATTGACGATAGACTTAGAAAAGAGTTCTTACTCCAAATACCAGGGTGAATTTCCTGGGTACAGTTATAGACTCAGTATCCATGAATATCTTTCTAACGGATCAGCTTGCCTTGCCCTCCAGAGTTTCCTAAGTCCTTCGGTGGCCCAGTGTATGGAGGTGATTGTCCTCATGGTGTCTTGTATGGACATCATTCCCTTTACCAGATTCCATCTCAGACCCTTACAACTATGCATTCTGAGACAATGGAGTGGCGACCATTCAGACCTGTCCCAACAGATAATTCTGGACAGCCTATCGAGAGATTAGCTCTCTTGGTGGCTCTGTCAAGATCACCTGTCCCAAGGCACATGCTTCTTGAAACTGTTCTTGGAGATTGTGACTACAGACCCAAGTCTATCCGGCTGGGGAGCCGTTTGGGGTGCCAGGAAGGCACAGGGTCTGTGTACTCAGGAGGAGTCCATGTTGCCGATCAATATATTGGAACTTCAGGCAATCTTCAATGCTCTGAAGGCTTGTCCCCTTCTGGGTTCTTCTCAGTTTATCAGATTCCAATCGGACGATATAACTTCGGTAGCCTACATCAAACATCAGGGAGGAACAAGGCGTTCTTTAGCAATGAGAGAGGTTTCTCAGATCCTGGAATGGGCGGAGACCCACAACTGTCAACGAACCACAATCCGGATTTGGACAACTGGGAAGCAGACTTCCTCAGCAGGCAATTTTTTCACACGGGGGAATAGTCTCCCCAGGGTATTTACAGAGATATATTTTCCTGATGGGGAATGCCAGAGATAGACATCATGGCCTCCTGTCTAAATGCCAAACTACCCATGTTTGAGTCGAGATCGAGAAATCCTCAAGCAGAACTAATAGATGCTCCAGCACAGTGTTTCCCAAACCCAGTCCTCAGGACCCTTACTCAGGCCAGATATTCATTATATCTTAACTAGAGCAGGGGTGAAACAATCAACTCGCCCATCTGCTGATTATTTCACCTGTGCTCTAGTTAGGATATGACGACTAACTGGCCTGAGTAAGGGTCCTGAGGACTGAATTTGGGAAACACTGCTCTAGCTGTTCCCTGGAGATTCAGACTTGTATATATATTCCTTCCATTGCCTCTTCTCCCCTGTGTGGTGGCTTGGATTAAACAAGAGCAAGCATCAATGATTCTGATTGCTCCATCCTGGCCGAGAAGGACTTGGTTCACAGATCTGGTGGGGATGTCCTCGTCTCCTCCATGGAGGTTACCCTGTTGCAGGGATCTGCTACTACAGGGTCCCATCCTACATCAAAATCTAGATTCTCTGAGGCTGACTGCGTGGAGATTGAACGCTTCTCTTGGTTTCTCTGAGAGTATTATTGACACTTTGATTCAAGCTCGTAAGCCAGTTACTCGACCCATCTACCATAAGGTTTGGCGGACTTATCTTCACTGGTGTGAGGGCGTGGTTTTTCTTGGCATAGGGTTAAGGTTGCCAGAATTTTATCTTTTCTCCAGGATGGACTGGAGATGGGTCTATCTGCTAGTTCCCTGAAGGGAGAGATATTGGCCCTATCGGTGTTGCTGCACAAGAGATTAGCTGAGCTTCCGGATGTGAAGTTCTTCAAGGCCCTGACTAGGATCAGGCCTGTGTTTAGAAGGGTGGCTCTGCCTTGGAGTCTCAATCTCGTTCTTCGTGTGTTGCAGCAGGCTCCGTTTGAGACAATGCATAATGTTGACATTAAACGGTTTTCCTGGAAGGTTCTGTTTCTGTTGTCTGATGGGGTTCAGACAATATTCATCTTTGTTTGTCGTCTATGCAGGTAAACGTAGGGGTCAGAAGGCTACTACATCTTCCTTGTCTTTCTGTCTTTTTGGTTGAGGAGTGTCATCCACCTAACTTATGAGACAGCGGGACAACAGCCTCCTGAGAGGATTACGGATCATTCCACTAGAGCAGTAGGTAATAGCTTCTTCCTGGGCTTTTAATAAGTGGCCTCTATAGAGCAGATTTGTAAGGCGGCTACCTGGTCATCCTTGCATACCTTTTCTAAATTTTACAAGTTTTATCTGCTTGCTTCGGCTGATGCAGCTTTTTGGGGAGAGGTTTTGCAGGCTGTAGTGCCCTCAGATTAGGGTCCGCCTCCTTTTTGTTCCCTCCCGTTATTCCTTCAGTGTCCTCTGGATCTTGGGTATGGTTTTCCCAACAGTAAGGAAAGAAGTTGTGGACTCTCCCTGCCTTATGGAAAGAAAACAAAATTTATGCTTACCAGATAAATTCCTTTCTGTTGTAAGGTGTATCCAGTCCACGGATCATCCATTACTTGTGGGATATTCTCCTTCCCAACAGGAAGTTGCAAGAGGATCACCCACAACAGAGCTGTCTATATAGCTACTCCCCTAACTGCCATATCCAGTCATTCTCTTGCAACTCTCGACAAGCATGGAAGTAGTAAGAGAGAAGTGGTGAAACGTAGTTGTTTTTTTCTTCAATCAAAAGTTTGTTATTTTTAAATGGTACCGGAGTTGTACTATTTTTGTCCCAGGCAGAAAATAGAAGAAGAATCTGCCTGTGATCTCTATGATCTTAGCAGGTTGTATCTAAGATCCATTGCTGTTCTCACACATAACTGAAGAGAGAGGTAACTTCAGCTGGGGGAATGGCGTGCAGGTTATCCTGCTATGAGGTATGTGCAGTTAAAACATTTTTCTAGAGATGTAAATGCTAGAAAATGCTGCTGTTACCAGATTTATGTAAGGTAAGCCTGAATACAGTGATTTAATAGCGACTGGTATCATGCTTACTTTCAGAGGTAATACTCTTATAGATTTTCAATATAAAACGTTTGCTGGAAATGTTTAAACGTTTTTATATATGCTTTGGTGATAAAACTTTATTGGGGCCTAGTTTTTTTTCCACATGGCTGGCTTAAATTTGCCTAGAAACAGTTTCCTTAGGCTTTCCACTGTTTAAACATGAGTGGGAGGGGCCTAATTTAGCGCTTTATTGCGCAGTAACTTTTACAGACTGAGACATCCAGCTTTCCTCCAGGAGTCCCCTGAATGCTATAGGACCTCTCTAAAGGGCTCTTAGGCTTTCCAAAGTCGTTTGCTTGGGAAGGTAGGGCCACAGCAGAGCTGTGGCAGTTTCTTGTTACTGTTAAAAAACGTTTATCGTTTTTTTTTATCCGTTTTTTTGAACTAAGGGGTTAATCATCCATTTCCAAGTAGGTGCAATGCTCTGTTAGCTTATTATACACACTGTAAAAATTTTGTTTGATTTACTGCTTTTTTTCACTGTTTTTCAAATTCTGACTCTTTTTATTTTTCTTAAAGGCACAGTACCTTTTTTATTTTTTGCTTGTTAACTTGATTTAAAGTGTTTTCCAAGCTTGCTGGTCTCATTGCTAGTCTGTTTAAACATGTCTGACATAGAGGAAACTCCTTGTTCATTATGTTTAGAAGCCATGGTGGAACCCCCTCTTAGAATGTGTACCAAATGTACTGATTTCACTTTAAGTAATAAAGACCATATTCTGTCTTTAAAAAATTTATCACCAGAGGAATCTGACGAGGGGGGAAGTTATGCCGACTAACTCGCCCCACGTGTCAGACCCTTTGACTCCCGCTCAAGGGACTCACGCTCAAATGGCGCCAAATACATCTAGTGCGCCCATGGCATTTACTTTACAAGACATGGCGGCAGTCATGGATAATACACTGTCAGCGGTATTATCCAGACTACCTAGGTTACGAGGAAAGCGAGATAGCTCTGGAGTTAGAAGAAATAGAGAGCATACTGATGCTTTAGTAGCTATGTCTGATACTCCCTCACAATATGCAGAAGCTGAGGAAGGAGAGCTTCTTTCTATGGGTGATGTTTCTGACTCAGGGAAGAGGATTCAACCTGATTCTGATATGTCAACATTTAAAATTTAAGCTTGAACACCTCCACGTATTACTCAGGGAGGTTGTAGCTGCTCGGAATGACTGTGATACAATTGCAGTGCCAGAAAAATTGTGTAGATTGGATAAATACTATGCAGTGCCGGTGTGCACTGATGTTTTTCCAATACCTAAAAGGTTTACAGAAATTATTACTAAGGAATGGGATAGACCAGGTGTGCCGTTCTCTCCCCCTCCTATTTTTAAGAAAATGTTTCCACACGGGACTTGTGGCAGACTGTCCCTAAGGTGGAGGGAGCAGTTTCTATCCTAGCTAAGCGTACTACTATCCCTGTCGAGGACAGTTGTGCTTTCTCAGATCCAATGGATAAAAAGTTAGAGGGTTAGAGTCACTGCTGCTGCGGCTTTCTGGTTTGAGTCTCTGGAAGAGGCTTTACAGGTAGAGTAAAGTCAGGATTCCCAGGATATTATCTTTTCTCCAAGAAGGATTGGAAAAAGGATTGTCAGCTAGTTCCTTAAAGGGACAGATTTCTGCTCTGTCTATTCTTTTGCACAAGCGTCTGGCGGATGTTCCAGACGTTCAGGCATTTTGTCAGGCTTTAGTTAGAATCAAGCCTGTGTTTAAACCTGTTGCTCCGCCATGGAGTTTAAATTTGGTTCTTAAAGTTCTTCAAGGGGTTCTGTTTGAACCTCTTCATTCCATAGATATCAAACTTTTATCTTGGAAAGTTCTATTTTTGGTAGCTATTTCCTCGGCTCGTAGAGTTTCCGAGTTATCTGCCTTACAATGTGATTCCCCTTATCTGATCTTCCATGCAGATAAGGTAGTTTTGCGTACCAAACCTGGGTTTTTACCTAAGGTGGTATCTAATAAGAATATCAATCAGGAGATCTCTTTCGTTTTGGCTAAGATGTATATTACGCTTAGCTTATGAGACTGCTGGCCAGCAGCCTCCTGAAAGGATTACAGCTCATTCTACTAGACCTGTGGCTTCCACATGGGCCTTTAAAAATGAGGCTTCTGTTGAACAGATTTGCAAGGCGGCGACTTGGTCTTCGCTTCATACCTTTTTTCAAAATTCTATAAATTTGATACTTTTGCTTCTTCGGAGGCTATTTTTGGGAGAAAGGTTTTACAGGCAGTGGTACCTTCCGTTTAAGTACCTGCCTTGTCCCTCCCTTCATCCGTGTACTTTAGCTTTGGTATTGGTATCCCACAAGTAATGGATGATCCGTGGACTGGATACACCTTACAAGAGAAAACATAATTTATGCTTACCTGATAAATTTATTTCTCTTGTGGTGTATCCAGTCCACGGCCTGCCCTGTCATTTTAAGGCAGGTATTTTTTAACTTTAAACTACAGTCACCACTGCACCCTATGGTTTCCCCTTTCTCTTGCTTGTCTTCGGTCGAATGACTGGATATGGCAGTTAGGGGAGGAGCTATATAGACAGCTCTGCTGTGGGTGATCCTCTTGCAACTTCCTGTTGGGAAGGAGAATATCCCACAAGTAATGGATGATCCGTGGACTGGATACACCACAAGAGAAATAAATTTATCATGTAAGCATAAATTATGTTTCTTTCATGTAATTAGCAAGAGTCCATGAGCTAGTGACGTATGGGATATACATTCCTACCAGGAGGGGCAAAGTTTCCCAAACCTTAAAATGCCTATAAATACACCCCTCACCACACCCACAATTCAGTTTTACAAACTTTGCGTCCGATGGAGGTGGTGAAGTAAGTTTGTGCTAGATTCTACGTTGATATGCGCTCCGCAGCAAGTTGGAGCCCGGTTTTCCTCTCAGCGTGCAGTGAATGTCAGAGGGATGTGAGGAGAGTATTGCCTATTTGAATGCAGTGATCTCCTTCTACGGGGTCTATTTCATAGGTTCTCTGTTATCGGTCGTAGAGATTCATCTCTTTACCTCCCTTTTCAGATCGACGATATACTCTTATATATACCATTACCTCTGCTGATTCTCGTTTCAGTACTGGTTTGGCTTTCTACAAACATGTAGATGAGTGTCCTGGGGTAAGTAAATCTTATTTTTTGTGACACTCTAAGCTATGGTTGGGCACTTTGTTTATAAAGTTCTAAATATATGTATTCAAACATTTATTTGCCTTGACTCAGAATGTTCAACATTCCTTATTTTTCAGACAGTCAGTTTCATATTTGGGATAAATGCATTTGTTTCAATCATTTTTTCTTGCCTTAAAAAATTTGACTTTTTCCCTGTGGGCTGTTAGGCTCGCGGGGGCAGAAAATGCTTCATTTTATTGCGTCATTCTTGGCGCGGACTTTTTTGGCGCAAAATTTTTTTTCTGTTTCCGGCGTCATACATGTCGCCGGAAGTTGCGTCATTTTTTGACGTTTTTTTGCGTCAAAAATGTCGGCGTTCCGGATGTGGCTTCATTTTTGGCGCCAAAAGCATTTAGGCGCCAAATAATGTGGGCGTCTTTTTTGGCGCTAAAAAATATGGGCGTCATTTTTGTCTCCACATTATTTAAGTCTCATTATTTATTGCTTCTGGTTGCTAGAAGCTTGTTCACTGGCATTTTTTTCCCATTCCTGAAACTGTCATTTGAGGAATTTGATCAATTTTGCTTTATATGTTGTTTTTTTCTTTTACATATTGCAAGATGTTCCACGTTGCAACTGAGTCAGAAGATACTTCAGGAAAATCACTGCCCAGTGCTGGAGCTACCAAGCTAAGTGTATCTGCTATAAACTTTTGGTATCTGTTTCTCCAGCTGTTGTTTGTATTGCATGTCATGTCAAACTTCTTAATGCAGATAAAATTTCCTTTAGTACTGTTACATTACCTGTTGCTGTTCCGTCAACATCTAATTTTCAGAGTGTTCCTGATAACATAAGAGATTTTATTTTTTAAATCCATTAAGAAGGCTATGTCTGTTATTTCTCCTTCTAGTATACATAAAAGTCTTTTAAAACTTCTCTTTTTTCAGATGAATTTTTAAATGAACATCATCATTCTGATACTAATAATGGTTCTTCTGGTTCAGAGGTTTCTGTCTCAGAGGTTGATGCTGATAAATCTTTGTATTTGTTCAAGATGGAATTTATTCGTTCTTTACTTAAAGAAGTATTATTTGCATTAGAAATAGAGGATTCTGGTCCTCTTGATACTAAATGTAAACGTTTAAATAAGGTTTTTAAATCTCCTGTAGTTATTCCAGAAGTGTTTAATCTCCCTGATGCTATTTCTGAAGTAATTTCCAGGGAATGGAATAATTTGGGTAATTTATTTACTCCTTCTAGACGTTTAAGCAATTATATCCTGTGCCATCTGACAGATTAGAGTTTTTTGGGACAAAAATCCCTAAGGTTATGGGGCTGTCTCTACTCCTGCTAATGTACTACTATTCCTACGGCAGATAGTACTTCATTTAAGGATCCTTTAGATAGGAAAATTGAATCCTTTCTAAGAAAAGCTTACTTATGTTCAGGTAATCTTCTTAGACCTGCTATATTTTTAGCGGATGTTGCTGCAGCTTCAACTTTTTGGTTAGAAGCTTTAGCGCAACAAGTAACAGATCATAATTTTATAGCATTATTATTATTCTATAACATGCTAATAATTTTATTGGTGATACCATCTTTTGATATCATTAGAGTTGATGTCAGGTATATGTCTCTAGCTATTTTAGCTAGAAAAGCTTTATGGATTAAACTTGGAATGCTGATATGTCTTCTAAGTCAACTTTGCTTTCCCTTCTTTCCAGGGTAAATAATCATTTTTCGTTCCTTTCCTCACAACAAGGAACAAAAGCCTGATCCTTCATCCTCAGGAGCGGTATCAGTTTGGAAACTATTTCCAGTTTGGAATATATCCAAGCCTTATAGAAACCTATAGCCAGCTCCTAAGTACCTATGAAGGTGCGGCCCTTATTCCAGCTCAGCTGGTATGGGGCAGATTACGTTTTCTTCAAAGAAATTTGGATCAATTCCATTCTCAATCTCTGGTTTCAGAACATTGTTTCAGAAAGGTACAGAATTGGCTTCAAGTTAAGGCCTCCTGCTAAGAGATTTTTTTCTTTCCCGTGTCCCAGTTAACACAGCAAGGCTCAGCATTTCTGAAATGTGTTTCAGATCTAGAGTTGGCTGGAGTAATTATGCCAGTTCCAGTTCTGGAACAGGGGCTGGGGTTTTATTTTATCTCTTCATTGTACCAAAGAAGGTCAATTCCTTCAGACCAGTTCCGGATCTATCATTATTGAATCGTTATGTTAGGATACCAACATTCAAGATGGTTACTGTAGGACTATCCTGCCTTTTGTTTAGCAAGGGCATTATATGTCTACAATAGATTTACAGGATGTGTATCTGCATATTCCGATTCATCCAGATCACTTTTAGTGTCTGAGATTCTCTTTTTAGACAAGCATTACCAGTTTTGTGGCTCTACCGTTTGGCCTAGCCTCAGTTCCAAGAATTTTTTTCAAAGGTTCTCGGTGCCCTTCTTTCTGTAATCAGAGAACAGGGTTTTGGTATTTCCTTATTTGGACGATATCTTGGTACTTGCTCAGTCTTCTCATTTTCGAAGAATCTCATACAAATCGACTTGTGTTGTTTCTTCAAGTTCATGGTTGGAGGATCAATTTACCAATCAGTTCATTGATTCCTCAGACAAGGGTAACCTTTTTAGGTTTCTAGATAGATTGTGTCTATGACTCTGTCCTTGTCAGACAAGAGAAGTTTAACATTGATATCAGCTTGTCAAAACCTTCAGTCACAATCATTCCCTTTGGTAGCCTTATGCATGGAAATGTTAGGTCTTAGGACTGCCGCATCAGATGCGATCTCCTTTGCTCGTTTTCACATGCGACCTCTTCAGCTCTGTATGCTGAACCAATGGTGCAGGGATTACTCAAAGATATCTCAATTAATATCTTTAAACCGATTTTACGACACTCTCTGACATGGTGGACAGATCACCATCGTTTAGTTCAGGGGGCTTCTTTGTTCTTCCGACCTGGACTATAATCTCAACAGATGCAAGTCTTACAGGTTGGGGAGCTGTGTGGGGGTATCTGACGGCACAAGGGGTTTGGGAATCTCAGGAGGTGAGATTTCCGATCAATACTTTGGAACTCCGTGCAATTTTCAGAGCTCTTCAGTCTTGGCCTCTTCTGAAGAGAGAGTTGTTCATTTGTTTTCAGATAGACAATGTCACAACTGTGGCATACATCAATCATCAAGGAGGGACTCACAGTCCTCTGGCTATGAAAGAAGTATCTCGAATTTTGGTTTGGGCGGAATCCAGCTCCTGTCTAATCTCTGCGGTTCATATCTCAGGTATGGACAATTGGAAAGCGGATTATCTCAGTCGCCAAACGTTGCACTTGGGCGAATGGTCTCTTCACCCAGAGGTATTTCCTCAGATTGTTCAAATGTGGGAACTCCCAGAAATAGATCTGATGGCTTCTCATCTAAACAAGAAACTTCCCTGGTATCTGTCCGGATCCCGGGATCCTCGGGCGGAGGCAGTGGATGCATTTTTCACTTCCTTGGAAGTATCATCCTGCCTATATCTTTCCGCCTCTAGTTTTTCTTCCAAGAGTAATCTCCAAGATTCTGAAGGAATGCTCGTTTGTTCTGCTGGTAGCTCCGGCATGGCCTCACAGGTTTTGTTATGCGGATCTGGTCCGGATGGCCTCTTGCCAACCGTGGACTCCTCCGTTAAGACCAGACCTTCTGTCGCAAGGTCCTTTTTTTCCATCAGGATCTGAAATCCTTAAATTTTAAAGGTATGGAGATTGAACGCTTGATTCTGGGTCAAAGAGGTTTCTCTGACTCTGTGATTAATACTATGTTACAGGCGCGTAAATCTGTATCTAGAGAGATATATTATAGAGTCTGGAAGACTTATATTTCTTGGTGTCTTTCTCATCATTTTTTGGCATTCTTTTAGAATACCGAGAATTTTTCAGTTTCTTCAGGATGGTTTAGATAAGGGTTTGTCCGCAAGTTCCTTGAAAGGTCAAATCTCTGCTCTTTCTGTTCTTTTTCATAGAAAGATTGCTATTCTTCCTGATATTCATTGTTTTGTACAAGCTTTGGTTCGTATAAAACCTGTCATTAAGTCAATTTCTCCTCTTTGGAGTTTGAATTTGGTTCTGGGGGCTCTTCAAGTTCCTCCGTTTGAACCTATGCATTCATTGGACATTAATTTACTTTCTTGGAAAGTTTTGTTCCTTTTGGCAATCTCTTCTGCCAGAAGAGTTTCTGAATTATCTGCTCTTTCTTGTGAGTCTCCTTTTTCTGATTTTTCATCAGGATAAGGCGGTGTTGCGAACTTCTTTTGATTTTTTACCTAAAGTTGTGAATTCCAACAACATTAGTAGAGAATTTGTGGTTCCTTCATTATGTCCTAATCCTAAGAATTCTAGGGAGAAATCGTTGCATTCTTTGGATGTTGTTAGAGCTTTGAAATATTATGTTGAAGCTACTAAGTCTTTCCGTAAGACTTCTAGTTTATTTGTTATCTTTTCCGGTTCTAGAAAAGGCCAGAAAGCTTCTGCCATTTCTTTGGCATCTTGGTTGAAATCTTTATTTTCATCATGCTTATGTCGAGTCGGGTAAAACTCCGCCTCTAAGGATTACAGTTCATTCTACTAGTTCAGTTTCTACTTCCTGGGCGTTTAGGAATGAAGCTTCGATTGATCAGATTTGCAAAGCAGCAACTTGGTCCTCTTTGCATACTTTTTCTAAATTCTACCATTTTGATGTGTTTTCTTCTTCTGAAGCAGTTTTTGGTAGAAAAGTACTTCTGGCAGTGGTTTCAGTTTGAATCTTCTGCTTATGTTTTTCATTAAACTTTATTTTGGGTGTGGATTATTTTCAGCAGGAATTGGCTATCTTTATTTTATCCCTCCCTCTCTAGTGACTCTTGTGTGGAAGGATCCACATCTTGGGTAGTCATTATCCCATACGTCACTAGCTCATGGACTCTTGCTAATTACATGAAAGAAAACATAATTTATGTAAGAACTTACCTGATAAATTCATTTCTTTCATATTAGCAAGAGTCCATGAGGCCCGCCCTTTTTTGTGGTGGTTATGATTTTTTTGTATAAAGCACAATTATTCTAATTCCTTATTTTATATGCTTTCGCACTTTTTTCTTATCACCCCACTTCTTGGCTATTCGTTAAACTGAATTGTGGGTGTGGTGAGGGGTGTATTTATAGGCATTTTAAGGTTTGGGAAACTTTGCCCCTCCTGGTAGGAATGTATATCCCATACGTCACTAGCTCATGGACTCTTGCTAATATGAAAGAAATGAATTTATCAGGTAAGTTCTTACATAAATTATGTTTTTTTCTTCTACTAGATAAGACGAGTCCACGGATTCATCCTCACTTGTGGGATATTATCCTCCTGCTAACAGGAAGTGGCAAAGAGCACCACAGCAGAGCTGTATATATAGCTCCACCCTTCTCTCCACCCCCATTTATTCTCTTTGCCTATACTAGTAATAGGAAGAGGTAAAGTGAAAGAGGTGTTAAAATGATAGTTTTTATTTTCTTCAAGCAAGACTTTATTTTAAATGGTACAGGTGAGTGCTATTTTTCCTCAGGCAGCAGATGGATGAATATTTCTGCCTGGAGGCTGATGATCTTAGCAGTTGTCACTAAGATCCAGAGAAGTTCCCACAGAATGGCTGAGGAGTACTTGAGAAGCTTCAGTGTGGGGAACGTTTTTTCATGCTACAAGCATTGAGGTATGTTCAGTAATTTTTTTCTAGAGAGACTGTGGTATTTCAGAACTGGCTGACATAGTTCCAATAAGGGAAGGGGTAAGCAGTAATCCTACATGTAATAGAAGGGGTATTACTGGAACCTGTATATTATGGGCTAAAAATTTGGTTGACACTGGTGACATAATGTTTTGATGGCAAAACTATTTTATGCTTAGGGGCATCATAACGTTTTTATATGCAAACGTTTTTATGGCTGATGACACTGTAGGGTTTCACATGGCTTACAATATAGATGGGGAATATGAAAAACCCACATGGCTAGTTTTCTAGACCGCTTTACATCGGTTTTTACTAGGCAGAGAGACATCGATATAGATGTGCAGGGCCTAATTTTGCGCCTCAGATGTGCAGTTGAAATGCTTATGAAGGGAGCAAGCTCCAGCTCCGGTGGGCCTAAGCTGAAGATTTAGCCTAAACGAAGGAGATAGTGTGAATTACAGACCCCTGAGGGCAGGTAGGCTCCACAGCTGTGGCGAGGTGCAGGTGATTGCTATATTATTTTTCATAACGTTTTTTTCCATAAAGGATTAAGTATACCTTACTTGTGGTGCAATCTTAGCTGGCAAGATAAAACACATATATGCTAAAATTGTAATATTTATTACATTTTAAGGCAGTTTTGGAAAAATTGTATGCTTTTTTACTCTTAAAGGCGCAGTACCGTCTTTTCAGATTGTTGTTTGACATTGAGGAAAGTTAATGCTCTGTGTTTAAAAGCCATTGTGGAACCCCCACTTAAAATGTGTCCCTCATGTACTGAAAGGGCCTTACATTGCAAAGAACATATTTTAGCTGATAAAAGTATGTCTAAGGATGATTCTCAGTCTGAAGAGAATCAGGTTATGCCATCCAATTCTCCCCAAGTGTCACAACCTTTAACGCCCACTCAAGCAACGCCAAGTACTTCTAGTGCGTCTAATTCTTTTACCCTGCAAGATATGGCTGCAGTTATGTCTACTACCCTTACAGAGGTATTATCTAAACTGCCAGGTTTACAGGGTAAGCGCAGTAGGTCCGGTATTAGAGTAAATGCTGAGCCCTCTGATGCTTTATTGGCCATCTCCGATGTACCCTCACAGTGTTCTGAGTTGGGGGTAGGGGAATTGCTGTCTGAGGGAGAACTTTCAGACTCAGGAAATGTGTTTCCCTCCTACTTTTAAGAAAATGTTTCCCATATCTGACACCATTCGGGATTCCTGGCAGATGGTCCCTAAGGTGGAGGGTGCTATTTCTACCCTGGTTAAGCGTACAACTATACATATTGAGGATAGTTGTGCTTTCAAAGATCCTATGGATTAAAAAATTAGAGGGTCTTTTAAAGAAAGTGTTTATTAATCAGGGTTTTCTTCTACAACCTATAGCGTGCATTGTTCCAGTAACTACTGCAGCAGCTTTTTGGTTTGAGGCTCTAGAGGAGTCTCTTAAGGTTGAGACCCCATTAGATGATATTTTGGATAGAATTAAGGCTCTCAAGCTAGCTAATTCTTTTATTACTGATGCCGCTTTTCAAATCGCTAAATTAGCGGCAAAAAATGTAGGCTTTGCCATTCTAGCACGTAGAGCGTTATGGCTTAAGTCTTGGTCTGCTGATGTGTCATCAAAATTTAAACTTTTAGCTATTCCTTTTAAAGGTAAGACCCTATTCGGGCCTGAACTAAAGGAAATAATTTCCGACATTACTGGAGGTAAAGGTCATGCCCATCCTCAGGACAAGACTGTTAAAATGAGGGCTAAACAAAATAATTTTCGTTCCTTTCGAAACTTTAAAGGTGGACCCTCTACGTCCTCCTCCACCATATAGCAGGAGGGGAATTTTACACAATCCAAGTCAGTCTGGAGACCTAACCAGACCTGGAATAAAGGTAAACAGGCCAAGAAGCCCTCTGCTGCTACCAAGACAGCATGAAGGGGCAGACCCCGATCCGGGACCGGTTCTAGTAGGGGGCATACTTTCTCTCTTCGCTCAGGCTTGGGCAAGGGACGTTCAGGATCCCTGGGCATTAGAAATAGTTACCCAGGGATATTGACTAGAATTCAAGGATTTTCTCCCAAGAGGGAGATTTCATCTTTCACGTTTGTCTATAGACCAGACAAAAAGAGAGGCATTCTTACGCTGTGTAGAAGACCTATATACCATGGGTGTAATCTGCCCAGTTCCAAAACTAGAACAGGGGCAGGGGTTTTACTCAAATCTGTTCGTGGTTCCCAAAAAAGAGGGAACCTTCAGACCGATTTTAGATCTCAAATGCCTAAACAAATTTCTCAGAGTCCCATTGTTCAAGAAGGAGACCATATGAACAATTTTACCAATGATCCAGGAGGGTCAATATATGACCGCCGTGGATTTGAAGGATGCATATCTTCACATTCCTATCCACAAAGATCATCACCAGTTTCTCAGGTTCGCCTTCCTGGACAAACACTACCAGTTTATGGCCCTCCCTTTCGGGTTGGCCACAGCTCCCAGAATCTTCACAAAGGTGCTAGGGTCCCTTCTGGCGGTTCTAAGGCCGCGGGGCATAGCAGTGGCGCCCTATCTGGACGATATTTTGATTCAGGCATCAACTTACCAAATCTCACACGGACATCGTGTTGGCTTTTCTAAGAACTCACGGGTGGAAGGTGAACATAAAAAAGAGTTCACTAGTTCCACTGACAAGAGTACCATTCCTAGGAACTCTGATAGACTCGGTAAACCTGAAAATGTTTGACGGAGGTCAGAAAATCAAAGATCCTAACTACTTGCCGAGCACTAAATTCCATTCCTCGGTGATCAGTGGCACAGTGTATGGAGGTCATTGGGTTAATGGTAGCGGCAATGGACATCGTTCCGTTTGTTCGCTTACATCTCAGACCACTGCATTTACCATAAGACATGGTGTAAATATCTTTATTGGTGCGAATCCAAGGGCTACTCATGGAGTAGGGTTAGGATTCCTAGGATTTTGTCTTTTCTCCTAGAAGGATTGGAGAAGGGATTATCAGCTAGTTCCTTAAAGGGGCAAATTTCTGCTTTGTCAATTTTACTACACAGACGTCTAGCGGATGTCCCAGGCGTTCAGTCTTTTTGTCAGGCTTTAGTCAGCATCAAGCCTGTGTTTAAACCTGTTGCTCTGCCATGGAGTTTGAATTTAGTTCTCAATGTTCTTCAAGGGGTTCCGTTTGAACCCATGCATTCCATAGATATTAAGCTTTTATCTTGTAAAATTTTGTTTTTAGTTGCTGTCTCTTCTGCTCGAGAGTTTCTGAGCTTTCTGCGTTACAATGTAACTCGCCTTATCTTATATTCCATTCTGATAAGGTGGTTTTGCGTACTAAACCTGGATTCCTTCCTAAGGTTGTTTCAAATAAGAATATTAATCATGAAATTGTTGTTCCTTCTTTGTGTCCTAATCCTTCTTCTAAGAAGGAGCGTCTGTTACATAACGTGGACGTGGTTCGTGCCTTCAAGTTTTACTGACAAGCGACCAAGGATTTCTATCAAACATCTTCTCTATTTGTTGTTTATTCTAGAAAGCGTAGGGGTCAAAAAGCTACGGCTACCTCTCTTTCTTTTTGGCTGAAAAGCATCATCCGTTTGGCATACGAGACTGCTGGACAGCAGCCTCCTGAAAAAATTACAGCTCATTCTACTAGAGCTGTGGCTTCCACATGGGCTTTTAAAAACTATGCTTCTGTTGAACAGATTTGTAAGGCTGCGACTTGGTCCTCCCTTCATACCTTTTCCAAATTTTACAAATTTGATACTTTTGCTTCTTCTGAGGCTATTTTTGGGAGAAAAGCAGTGGTGCCTTCCGTTTAGGTATCTGTCTTGTCCCTCCCGTTCATCCGTGTCCTGTTGCTTTGGTATTGTATCCCACAAGTAAGGATGAATCCGTGGACTCGTCGTATCTAGTAGAAGAAAAGGAAATTTATGCTTACCTGATAAATTGATTTTTCTTTCATGTAATTAGCAAGAGTCCATGAGCTAGTGACGTATGGGATATACATTCCTACCAGGAGGGGCAAAGTTTCCCAAACCTTAAAATGCCTATAAATACACCCCTCACCACACCCACAATTCAGTTTTACAAACTTTGCCTCCTATGGAGGTGGTGAAGTAAGTTTGTGCTAGATTCTACGTTGATATGCGCTCCGCAGCAAGTTGGAGCCCGGTTTTCCTCTCAGCGTGCAGTGAATGTCAGAGGGATGTGAGGAGAGTATTGCCTATTTGAATGCAGTGATCTCCTTCTACGGGGTCTATTTCATAGGTTCTCTGTTATCGGTCGTAGAGATTCATCTCTTACCTCCCTTTTCAGATCGACGATATACTCTTATATATACCATTACCTCTGCTGATTCTCGTTTCAGTACTGGTTTGGCTTTCTACAAACATGTAGATGAGTGTCCTGGGGTAAGTAAATCTTATTTTCTGTGACACTCTAAGCTATGGTTGGGCACTTTGTTTATAAAGTTCTAAATATATGTATTCAAACATTTATTTGCCTTGACTCAGAATGTTCAACTTTCCTTATTTTTCAGACAGTCAGTTTCATATTTGGGATAATGCATTTGAATTAATCATTTTTTCTTACCTTCAAAAATTTGACTCTTTTTTCCCTGTGGGTTGTTAGGCTCGCAGGGGCTGAAAATGCTTCATTTTATTGCGTCATTCTTGGCACAGACTTTTTTGGCGCAAAAATTCTTTTCCGTTTCCGGCGTCATACGTGTCGCCGGAAGTTGCGTCATTTTTTGACGTTATTTTGCGCCAAAAATGTTGGCGTTCCGGATGTGGCGTCATTTTTGGCGCCAAAAGCATTTAGGCGCCAAATAATGTGGGCGTCTTATTTGGCGCTAAAAAATAAGGGCGTCGCTTTTGTCTCCACATTATTTAAGTCTTATTTTTTCATTGCTTCTGGTTGCTAGAAGCTTGTTCTTTGGCATTTTTTCCCATTCCTGAAACTGTCATTTAAGGAATTTGATCAATTTTGCTTTATATGTTGTTTTTTCTCTTACATATTGCAAGATGTCTCACGTTGCATCTGAGTCAGAAGATACTACAGGAAAATCGCTGTCTAGTGCTGGAGCTACCAAGCTAAGTGTATCTGCTATAATTTTTGGTATCTGTTTCTCCAGCTGTTGTTTGTATTGCATGTCATGACAAACTTATTAATGCAGATAAAATTTCCTTTAGTACTGTTACATTACCTGTTGCTGTTCCGTCAACATCTAATTTTCAGAGTGTTCCTGATAACATAAGAGATTTTATTTTTTAAATCCATTAAGAAGGCTATGTCTGTTATTTCTCCTTCTAGTTTACATAAAAGTCTTTTAAAACTTCTCTTTTTTCAGATGAATTTTTAAATGAACATCATCATTCTGATACTGATAATGGTTCTTCTGGTTCAGAGGTTTCTGTCTCAGAGGTTGATGCTGATAAATCTTTGTATTTGTTCAAGATGGAATTTATTCGTTCTTTATTTAAAGAAGTATTAATTGCATTAGAAATAGAGGATTCTGGTCCTCTTGATACTAAATCTAAACGTTTAAATAAGGTTTTTAAATCTCCTGTAGTTATTCCAGAAGTGTTTAATCTCCCTGATGCTATTTCTGAAGTAATTTCCAGGGAATGGAATAATTTGGGTAATTATTTTACTCCTTCTAAACGTTTAAGCAATTATATCCTGTGCCATCTGACAGATTAGAGTTTTTTGGGACAAAATCCCTAAGGTTATGGGGCTGTCTCTACTCCTGCTAAATGTGCTACTATTCCTACGGCAGATAGTACTCCATTTAAGGATCCTTTAGATAGGAAAATTGAATCCTTTCTAAGAAAAGTTTACTTATGTTCAGGTAATCTTCTTAGACCTGCTATATTTTTAGCGGATGTTGCTGCAGCTTCATCTTTTTGGTTAGAAGCTTTAGCGCAACAAGTAACAGATAATAATTTTATAGCATTACTATTATTCTATAACATGCTAATAATTTTATTGGTGATACCATCTTTTGATATCATTAGAGTTGATGTCAGGTATATGTCTCTAGCTATTTTTAGCTAGAAAAGCTTTATGGATTAAACTTGGAATGCTGATATGTCTTCTAAGTCAACTTTGCTTTCCCTTTCTATCCAGGGTAATAAATTATTATCTCAACTGTTTCTGGAAGGAAGGGAACTTTTTTACCAAAGGATAAAAAATCTAAGGTAAATTTAGGTCTAATAATCTTTTTCGTTCCTTTCCTCACAATAAGGAACAAAAGCCTGATCCTTCATCCTCAGGAGCGGTATCAGTTTGGGAACTATTTCCAGTTTGGAATATATCCAAGCCTTATAGAAAACCTATAGCCAGCTCCTAAGTACCCATGAAGGTGCGGACCTTATTCAAGCTCAGCTGGTATGGGGCAGATTACGTTTTCTTCAAAGAAATTTGGATCAATTCCGTTCTCAATCTCTGGTTTCAGAACATTGTTTCAGAAAGGTAAAGAATTGGCTTCAGTTAAGGCCTCCTGCTAAGAGATTTTTTTTTCTTTCCCGTGTCCCAGTTAACACAGCAAAGGCTCAGCATTTCTGAAATGTGTTTCAGATCTAGAGTTGGCTGGAGTAATTATGCCAGTTCCAGTTCTGGAACAGGGGCTGGGGTTTTATTTTATCTCTTCATTGTACCAAAGAAGGTCAATTCCTTCAGACCAGTTCCGGATCTATCAATATTGAATCGTTATGTAAGGATACCAACATTCAAGATGGTTACTGTAGGACTATCCTGCCTTTTGTTTAGCAAGGGCATTATATGTCTACAATAGATTTACAGGATGTGTATCTGCATATTCCGATTCATCCAGATCACTTTTAGTGTCTGAGATTCTCTTTTTAGACAAGCATTACCAGTTTTGTGGCTCTACCGTTTGGCCTAGCCTCAGTTCCAAGAATTTTTTCAAAGGTTCTCGGTGCCCGTCTTTCTGTAATCAGAGAACAGGGTTTTGGTATTTCCTTATTGGACGATATCTGGGTACTTGCTCAGTCTTCTCATTTTCGAAGAATCTCATACGAATCGACTTGTGTTGTTTCTTCAAGTTCATGGTTGGAGGATCAATTTACCAATCAGTTCATTGATTCCTCAGACAAGGGTAACCTTTTTAGGTTTCTAGATAGATTCAGTGTCTATGACTCTGTCCTTGTCAGACAAGAGAAGTTTAACATTGATATCAGCTTGTCAAAACCTTCAGTCACAATCATTCCCTTTGGTAGCCTTATGCATGGAAATTTTAGGTCTTAGGACTGCCGCATCAGATGCGATCTCCTTTGCTCATTTTCACATGCAACCTCTTCAGCTCTGTATGCTGAACCAATGGTGCAGGGATTACTCAAAGATATCTCAATTAATATCTTTAAACCGATTATACAACACTCTCTGACATGGTGGACAGATCACCATCGTTTAGTTCAGGGGGCTTCTTTGTTCTTCCGACCTGGACTATAATCTCAACAGATGCAAGTCTTACAGGTTGGGGAGCTGTGTAGGGGTATCTGACGGCACAAGGGGTTTGGGAATCTCAGGAGGTGAGATTTCCGATCAATATTTTGGAACTCCGTGCAATTTTCAGAGCTCTTCAGTCTTGGCCTCTTCTGAAGAGAGAGTTGTTCATTTGTTTTCAGATAGACAATGTCACAACTGTGGCATACATCAATCATCAAGGAGGGACTCACAGTCCTCTGGCTATGAAAGAAGTATCTCGAATTTTGGTTTGGGCGGAATCCAGCTCCTGTCTAATCTCTGCGGTTCATATCCCAGGTATGGACAATTGGAAAGCGGATTATCTCAGTCGCCAAACGTTGCACCTGGGCGAATGGTCTTCACCCAGAGGTATTTCCTCAGATTGTTCAAATGTGGGAACTCCCAGAAATAGATCTGATGGCTTCTCATCTAAACAAGAAACTTCCCTGGTATCTGTCCAGATCCCGGGATCCTCGGGCGGAGGCAGTGGATGCATTATCTCTTCCTTACAAGTGTCATCCTGCCTTTATCTTTCCGCCTCTAGTTCTTCTTCCAAGGGCATTCTCCAATATTCTAAAGGAATGCTCTTTTGTCCTGCTGGTAGCTCCAGCATGGCCTCACAGGTTTTGGTATGCGGATCTTGTCCGGATGGCCTCTTGCCAGCTGTGGACTCTTCCGTTAAGACCAGTCTTTCTGTCTCAAGGTTCTTTTTTTCCATCAGGATCTCAAAACCTTAATTTTAAGGTGTGGAGTTTGAACGCTTGATTCTTGGTCAAAGAGGTTTCTCTGACTCTGTGATTGATACTATGTGACAGGCTCGTAAATCTGTATCTAGAGAGATATATTATAGAGTCTGGAAGACTTATATTTCTTCAGGATGGTTTAGATAAAGGTTTGTCCGCAAGTTTCTTGAAAGACAAATCTCTGCTCTTTCTGTTCTTTTTCACAGAAGGATTGCTAATCTTCCTGATATTCATTGTTTTGTACAACCTTTGGTTCGTATAAAACTTGTCATTAAGTCAATTTCTCCTCCTTGGAGTTTGCATTTGGTTCTGGGGGCTCTTCAAGCTCCTCCTTTTGAACCCATGCATTCTTTGGTCGTTATATTACTTTCTTGGAAAGTTTTGTTTCTTTTGGCCATCTCTTCTGCCAGAAGAGTCTCTGAATTATCTACTCTTTTTTTGTGAGTCTCCTTTTCTGATTTTGCATCAGGATAAGGCGGTGCTGCGAACTTCTTTTGAATTTTTTACCTTAGGTTGTGAATTCTAACAACATTAGTAGAGAAATTGTGGTTCCTTCATTATGTCCTAATCCTATGAATTCTAAGGAGAAATCATTGCATTCTTTGGATGCTGTTAGAGCTTTGTAATATTATGTTGAAGCTACTAAGTCTTTCCGAAAGACTTCTAGTCTATTTGTCATCTTTTCCGGTTCTAGAAAAGACCAGAAATCTTCTGCCATTTCTTTGGCATCTTGGTTGAAATCTTTATTTCATCATGCCTATGTTGAGTCGGGTAACACTCCGCCTCAAAGGATTACAGCTCATTCTACTAGGTCAGTTTCTACTTCCTGGGCGTTTAAGAATGAAGCTTCGGTTGATCAGATTTGCAAAACAGCAACTTGGTCCTCTTTGCATACTTTTACTAAATTCTACCATTTTGATGTGTTTTCTTCTGAAGCAGTTTTTGGTAGAAACATACTTCAGGCAGTGGTTTCAGTTTGAATCTTCTGCTTATATTTTTTCATTAAAATTTTATTCTGGGTGTGGATTATTTTCAGCAGGAATTGGCTGTCTTTATTTTATCCCTCCCTCTCTAGTGACTCTTGTGTGGAAAGATCCACATCTTGGGTAATCATTATCCCATACGTCACTAGCTCATGGACTCTTGCTAATTACATGAAAGAAAACATAATTTATGTAAGAACTTACCTGATAAATTAATTTCTTTCATATTAGCAAGAGTCCATGAGGCCCGCCCTTTTTTGTGGTGGTTTTGATTTTTTTGTATAAAGCACAATTATTCCAATTCCTTATTTTATATGCTTTCGCACTTTTTTCTTATCACCCCACTTCTTGGCTATTCGTTAAACTGAATTGTGGGTGTGGTGAGGGGTGTATTTATAGGCATTTTAAGGTTTGGGAAACTTTGCCCCTCCTGGTAGGAATGTATATCCCATACGTCACTAGCTCATGGACTCTTGCTAATATGAAAGAAATGAATTTATCAGGTAAGTTCTTACATAAATTATGTTTTTCTACGATACGAGTGGTCCACGGCCCTCCCTGTCATTTTTAGACAGTTTATATTTTTGTTTTTCAAAACTTCAGTCACCTCTGCACCTTTTAGCTTTTCTTTTCTCTTCCTATACCTTTGGTCGAATGACTGGGGGTGGAGAGAAGGGAGGAGCTATATATACAGCTCTGCTGTGGTGCTCTTTGCCACTTCCTGTTCGCAGGAGGATAATATCCCACAAGTAAGGATGAATCCGTGGACTCGTCGTATCGTAGAAGAAATCAATTTATCAGGTAAGCATAAATTTCCTTTTTTCCTGGCAGGGGGAGCATCCACGACCCCTCCTGTAAGATATTTTTGTTTGGGCGGCTCCCTTTTTATATTTTCTTCTGGCACCTTTATACCCTGATTTTTCTCCTACTTTTCCTTTTTCCCTCAGCCAAATAACGAGGATAGGGGAAGTGGTATGGATATTTAAGCCTTTGGCTAGGGTTTCTTTGCCTTCTCCTGGTGGCCAGGTGGTGTATTTCCCAACAGTAAGGAATTAAGTTGTGCACTCTCCCTGCCAGGAAAGAAAGGACTTTATCTGGTAAGCATAAATTTTGTTTTTCCGAAAAGGACATGCTCTAAATCGTATTAGTATGTCATGTTAAGTCTAGCGACCCAGAGTGGAACATTTTACTGATCAAATCAACAGAGCTAGTGGCATGACTGTGTGACTAGCACTACTGCTTAGATCAGCTGCAGCAATGCTCTGTGGAAAGCTTATTTCTCCCTCTCTGTTTCTATTTGTCCTTAAAGGGACACTCAATCAAAATTAAACTTTTATTATTTAGATAGAGCATGCCATTATAATCAAATTTCCAATTTGCTTCCATTAACTAAATGTGCACAGTCTTTTTATATTTAAACTTTTTGAGTCACCAGCTCCTACTGAGCATGTGCAAGAATAAGTGTGTATGCATTTGTGAATGGCTGATGGCTGTCACATGGTACGTGTATGCATTTGTGATTGGCTGATGGCTGTCACATGGTACAGGGGGAGTGGAAAAAGACATAACTTTTACAATTGTCAGAAAAAAATTTTACTACTTATTTGAAGTTCAGACTAAGTGCTATTGCATTGTCTTGTTATCTTGCAATTGTTGATTATGCAAATCTACTGTAACTCGGCTCTGCATTTTTCATGCATGTTGAACTTTTGTCTTCATTTTGTCACTAGATGGTGCTCTTTTGCCATTATTTCCAGCTTTTGTTGTTTTGTTTTGGCTTCTTCTTTTTTTTTTTTTTTTTTTTTAATATATATTTTTAAACAATGTATGGTTAGTATGTTTGGTTGTCTTCTTTTCCTTTACTCTGTTTACTGGTTTGGCTATACATACAACTGGAGCCCCAAGGGATGAAATAGCTTCTTTAGATACCTATGTAGCCCAAGTGAGCATGGAGCTATTTATTTAGTACTAAATGTGTTGTTGCCTCAAATATGATTCAATTGATTTATCACCGTCAGGAATCGGGTTATTAATTTGTACACATACATAGAGATGCTTACTTTATAATTATATGATTATCACTTTGTGTCTCAATTTATCCTGAAACTAGAGTCAAGTATATAGGTCCAAAAAAATGTAAGTTTGTGTGTTCATTTTATTGCTGCTGTTTTTCTTGGAAATGTGCACACCGTCATTTGGGTGTTTTCAAATGCAGAGTAGAAATGTCAATAATAATTTTGAATATTTTGTTGTTGGTTTTTTATTAGCATAGACATTCTGTTTGATGCATTTTTTAAAAAAAAATTGATAAAAAATATAACCTGATTAAGTGTGCATTTTTTTTTTTTCTCCTTTAAAAATATATTTGTCTTGATTGATATTCATTGATAAACTATTTGTTTGAGTACAGCATAGAAAAGTTGCTGAAAATATGAAGTTGAAATATAAACTGTACAGTTCTGAAGACAGAACCAGTAGCAAACAGTGTTAAAATAACTTCTAATTGCAGTGATTAATAAATATTGTGTTTTCTCTCTCGATAGTAGTTCACTTTGAAAAACTTACCATTTCCTTCTACCACCTGCAGTTTTGCGGTTCCCCTCTTATATCTCTTATTCCTAGTTCTGTCCATGTCTGTCTGGACAGGACTAAGGACCCTTTTCATTTCTGCTTAATTGGACACTTAGTTTGTAGCCTTTTACGGTTTGCAAAGCTTACTCCTGAATTTAAGAAGTTAAAGGAAACAGTCTACTCCAGAATTTTATTGTTTAAAAAGATAGATAATCCCTTTATTACCAATTCCCCAGATTTACACAACCAACACAGTTATATCTAGTCTAGTGTAACCAAGCATTTCAATGCATATAAATAGCCTCATGAGGTTGTCTCCGTTAAGTTTAGTTTTTTTTTTTATAAAGTAAGCTACAATTCTCATTTGGAAATCTGTTTAATCTCACTACCTACTTGCATTTGTTGATTAAGTATTGTTAGGTCTGTCTCCTTATCAATAAAAACCTTATTTAAATAGTTTTGATTTAAATTATTTTGCAAATCAGGACAAGTAGATTGGGCTCCCGCTTTAGTCCCTTGGACAAGTAGTTTTTTTTTTAAATTTCCACACCCCTGGTACTGCATGTTTTTTTATGCATAATAAAACTACTTTTGGAATATATTAGTAGTTATACCCTTTTTTCCAGTAATTTAAGTCTGAAATATTGGAATTGGAAGTGCACACTGCGTACTTTACAAGCCTAACAATGCAATGACCCTGTCCCAGCAATGAATAGGATAGAAGATTTTGCTAAGAAAATAAGTGGCAATCATTGTCTACTCAAGTATAAGTCTGGTGTGGCTTCTCCCATGCTTCGATCATTCAGTTATTGCCTAAATTTTCTTATAGTTTTCATCTTTTAAGAGATTAATCATCTTGGGATCTACTTATGATTCTTGATGTTTTACTTGAAATTCCTTTTGAACCTTCAAGTGATTTTTTTTTTTCTAACACTTTCTGTAGAAGACATTTAGATAAGGTAGTATTATATACAATTGCTATATACATTTGCTATATTCCTTTATATATATTTCAGATTTAAAAGTCTTGAAGCACATAGTTGTACCCCCAAGTCAGAACATGTTGTGATCTGATATGTAATCACAGAAAATGCAGCATGTCTTCCAAAAGAACCCGTCACATGCAAGAATTGTTAGTGCTTTTGCTTTGCGGCGCTGCTCCACATCAGGCAGTTCTATTCAAACAGCCAGTGCGAAGCACTATTTGCAGCTCTGCTCCATATTTGACTGTTCTCTTAAAAGCAGCAGCATAGCTTGATGACTGGCTTTAAAAGGACACTAAACACTTTGAGATGGTAATATAAAATGATAAATCATTAAAATATAAAAAACCTCTGCAATATACTTTATTTATTGTGTCCCCTTTTTTGTCCCCTTTTACAATAATTCCATTCTGAAATTGTGAGCATTTCAGTTCTGGTTAGAAATGGAAGTGCAGAGCCTTGTTATAACCCACACAGCCATTGGCTGCATACTCTAGTGACCCATTTATAACTGTCCATAATTGTCCACAGCAGAGAAGGTAACCTAAGTTACAACATAGCAGCTTCCATTGTTTTATAGACACTAAAACTTTACACTTTGTTTGCCAATATTTAAACCGCCAATGAAACTATAAAAAATACATCTACAAGTTATTCTCAGACTAATCTTTTCTTTGAATACATCATTCTATCTAGCATTTATTTACTGTTTAATGTCGCTTTTTTTTCCTGTTCTGTAAAGCTGTGACTCCTGAATGTAAGATGTTTTAGTGAGCAATGCACCTTTTTATTACTTCCTTTTTACATTTTAATTATGCGATGATAGACTAAGAGTAACGGAAACAAATGTATTGTTTTAAAAACTTTCTTTTTCTCTGTGGCTAATTTGATTTTCAGCTACTGCTTTATATTATAAAGCTTAACAAAATAATGTATTCTCCAGCCAATCAAGAAATTGCAATTGAGCTGGTGCTTTAGTTTAACTGCTTAAAGGGACACTAAACCAAAATATTATCTTTCATGATTCATAGAGAGAACAATTTTAAATAACATTCCAATTGACTACTATTATCGCATTTGCTTCATTCTTTAGATATCCTTTGTTGAAGAAATAGCAATGCACATGTGTGAGCCAATCACACAAGGCATCTATGTGCATCTATCAGCAGCTTCTGAGCATATCTAGCAAAGAATATCAAGAGAATGAATCTAATTAGATAATAGAAGTACATTAAAAAGTTATTTAAAATCACATGCTCTTTCTAAATCATGAAAGAAAACATTTGGGTTTCATGTCCCTTTAATTTAAAATTGGATTGAATTTAAATGACCTACGGAAAATGTTTAATTAAAAAAAAAGTGTGGGGGGGGTCTGACTTAATTACAGCTCATTCTCTATTATCTTATCTAGGGACAGTCCCTAAGGAGTATTATCTAGGGAAATGAGCCAAGACAAAAAAAATCTGAATTTTTTAATTTATATTTTGTCTTTATCTTACAGAGATATCAAAAGCAAGAATATACTACTAAAAAACAACATCACTGCTTGCATAGCAGATTTTGGCTTAGCTTTAAAATTTGAAGCTGGAAAATCTGCAGGTGATACTCATGGCCAGGTAAGCACCCTGAATGCAAAATTTGCGCCTTTTTATACTAATTTTTTTTTTTAAAGAATTGGTAATCATTTCTCATATTTTATAAAACTAAAAATATTTTTAAGAGCATTATTTGTCAACTGGGTTTGCATATGTGATTTAAAGGAATATTGTACATGAAACCTTTTTCATTCTAATGACACGGTGAGTCCACGGATCATCAATTACTGTTGTGGAATATCACTCCTGGCCAGCAGGAGGAGGCAAAGAGCACCACAGCAAAGCTGTTAAATATCACTTCCTACCCCTAATCCCACAGTCATTCTCTTTGCCTCTAGTGCAAGGAGGAGGTGAATTAATTAGGTGTCCTGATTAAGATTCTTCTATCAAGATATTTTTTTTTATTTTGAAGTCTGGGCAAGATTGCTCTGGCCTTGTTTTACAATTTGGGTGTAGCTGTACTCCACGTTAGTCTCTTCAGCAGGGCTGTGGTGGCTTTAAAGCAGTTAGGAACTTGTAAAGGAGGCTTTGCTGCGTTTTCCTAACATGTTGCTGCCCGGGTATAGAAAGCCTGAGTAAGCTTACTCTGTCTTTCTTTTTACACAGGTCCCTGTGAGGAGCGGCATCCTCTCAAACTTTGTGAGTCGTCTGACTGCCGGATGACTAGAATACAGGCAAGTACCTTTTGTTCTTCTGGGGCTAGAAGGCTGGCACTAATGGGGTTTAGGACTCTAGCATTCTCCTGTTATTTATTTGGGACACACACTCCTTAGTAAGGGTGTTTCTGGCAGAGTGCAGGCACTATAGATTTTTTGGGGACTTAAGGGTTAATTTCCTGTTATGTATATCTATTTTGGGTGCCTTGCAAGCAATCCGGTTCCATTATGTGTAGGAGACTAGGACTGAATGCGTGTGTTGCATGGAAACTTGTAGGGCTACTGTTTATCCGTGATACACAGCAGGGGGTGTGAAAGAGAAGCAGCGTCTTTCTGCTGGGATAGTCTTTTTTCATATTGGTGAAGCTGGAGAGATAGCTCAGCACAGAATAAATTTGGCTTAGTAACGACAGGATGAAGCTTGATTTTTGCGCCCTTCATCTCCATGCCGTTCTTGGTATGTTTCCACCTTCTTTTTTCTTACAATAGGAGGAGCGGTGTCATTTTGGGCTGTCTCTCAAAGCAAGCGCTCTGAGATTTATATAGCCCCGCCTTGGTTCCGGTTGTGATCGGAACAGTGATCCTTCAGCGTGTCTGAATCCGCTCAGTTAAGGCAGAGTTGGAATAGACCCGGGTTATTGTGAGGATTTTTTTCTATGTCCTGAATGAGGACAATGGCCTCAAGTTATCTGATATTGAGCTAGTCACATGTTTAGGTCTTGTAAGACTCATATTTTATTTAACAGTCCAATTTTTGGGGGAGTTTAATTGTACTTAGAAGTATTCCCCTGTAGTCTGCTAAACAACCAGGGTGATTTGCAATTCTGCTTACAGCACAATTGATGCAGAAGATATTTTTAATATATGTAAGAGGGACCTGCTCCTAAGAAAACAAGTTTATTGTTTTTCTGATACACTGCAATGCTAAATATATCACTAGCACAATGGTTAGCACTACTGTTTATGGTGCTGGAGACCTGGTTTCGATACCTGCTAGATACTCATCTATTATGGATATATCTTTATAGCTATATTTGTATATGTTGGTAGAGCTACCTAAATATGCCTTTCAGAATACTGGAGCGAATTTTAAAGGATATTTTCCTCAGAGTCTTATGTCTCCCAGGATGATACTGTTCAGGCAATGCCACAGCTTCTCCTTACTTGTCCCAATCCTCTCTGGCGTCACATGCAGTGCTCTGCGGTTCCTCTCATTCTCCTGGAAGAGTGTTTTTCAGGTATCTTTTGTGGTATCTGCAGTTCTGTCTTTCCTTACATTTTCCTTACATTCAGGGAAAATTCAGGAAGGCATTTACTTTTTCAGATAGTAAGGTTTCTGTTTATTCTTTAATTGGATCGCCCCCTCTCAGACTGGTGTGGAGGTTCTGCTGGTTCCTGATGGGAAATTCAGATTTGAACAGTATAGTTCCTTCATCTGATGCTGGAGTGGACTACTTCAGATGTATGCTTGCACTCATGTACTGTCAAAGGAGGTTTTTGCTACCTGGTCGACTCCGATACTCCTGTCGTTGTCAACTCTTGGAAGTTACTTCCCAGGTGAAGTGTTTCTAGTCATGCTATGGAGAAATAGGAGGTACTGGAGATACCGTTCCCTCTGTCTCCCGTCCTTAAAATTACTTTTCTGTTGTTGGCTCCATTTTAGTGCAACTCGTAGAAGCTTTTCTACTGGGGCCAGGGAGCTTAGACCCCTATGGAGGATATCTAGCTTTTTCGGATACTTAGATAAAAGGACAGATAGCTCAGCATGCTATGGCACTGTCGCTGACCTCCTGAAGTAGCCCAAGGGTTGCAGGTTCGATCCTCGGCAAAGTCCACTCAGCTTTTCATTCCCCCGAGGTTGATAAATTGTGCGACACCTTGAGACCCTTACGGGTGATTAGCCACAGTTTACAATGAATAGCACTATTACATTGTATTTAAAAGCTGGAGTTTAATTGTTCTTTCAGAGCAATGTACTGTCGTCTTAAAATTGCTGTACTAGCCCGTTGATGGCGGTTGTGGCCTAGTGGTTAGCAAGCCTGGCTTAAAGATTCATGACTCAGAGCTTGTATCCAGTCATGGGCCTTTCAGCAGGTCTTTAAAGCATTGTAGCCGATTTGTTGGTCAGCAAAGAAACCTACCTGTGGCTCAGTGATTCAGCCTAGGTTCATAGCTCTGTAGTGGCAGCTTCAGTGGTTTAGGTTTCTACAATTTAACGCTTCTAATTTTTCCTTTCAAGGTTGAGTCTTTGTTGGTTTTGATTTGGCAGAATTATCCTTCTTCCACATGTCACGTTAGTAGGACTAACGGAAGGATTGTTTTTCCTTTTTCTGCAGGGTTTTTCAGGTCTTGGTTTCCATTTAATCTCAGTTTAATCTAAGATTTCCTTTCTGGGGCAGATTTCTCCTAGAGTGTCTGCTGTCCAGTTTTGATGAAAGGTTTTCCTTGAACGGAGTTCAAGATCGTCATCTCTGGGAGTGACTGTTCTGGGAACGTGATCTAGATATTTCCTCAAGTTTTTCTCCGGTTCTGACCTTCGAAGTAGTACCAACTTTCCTTTGCTACAAGAAGAGTCTGTTCATAGCGAACATAGACCTGAGGGATGTGTATATTTTGTTCCCATGATCGGTATCTTTTCAAGTTTCTGAGTTTCGTCATCCTAGAGGGACTTCTTGGTCTCGGAATATGATCAGGTTTCATCCTTTCCTATGGGGGGGGAAACTATTTTGGAGAGGAATTTCTTTACTCCATCTGCAAGGGTTATTTATGGGGGATCTTCATAGATTCTTTGTCTAATAGAAGATTTTTATCTGAGACCAGGTTATCAAGGGAATGTTCGGATCTGACTCTGTGGATAGATCGGGATCAGTGGATGAGAGACTCCCTCTGGTACTGGTTTTAAGGAGTGCCTGTCTCAGGGCGCGTGTTTTCTGGAAACATTCCTGAAGATTTTTTATTTTGGAAGTGTCTTCGTTCCTCTTTTAGGTATGAGGGCAAATTAATTTACTCTGATGGCTTGGCCTCCGTTGTCTTTAAATTGGCATTTCATTTTTATGACTTAATTCATCTACTAGGGATTCCTTAGTATTGTAGGAGGTGATTGATCGTTCAGTGGCAGCTCTCAATGGCTGGCTGTTCTCCTCTCTTTAGGGGTGAACGTTTGGAGTGTTTATCAGTCTGATAATTCTCTCCGGCGAGTGGTTCTCCGTCCGGAGGTGTCTTCCAGGTACACCCTAAAATGGGGGGGGGTCTGGAGTTGGTTACTGCCGTTTCGCAGACTGCCGAGCTTATGTGGTAAGTTCAGGGGCATGTGATTGCAGACTACCTTGCCAAATTTGCTGGTGGTTGTTTTCTTGCATTATCTAATTCCTCCGTTTTTTCTCTCCTTTCACGAGTTATCGTATCTAGCAGAAGAAAGAGACGATTAATCTGGCCTCGCAGGATCTGGTATGATGACCTAGAGTAATGGTCTCCTCTCCCTACTTGGAGACTGCTTTTTCTTAGGACCTCTGAATAGGGTCCCTTCCTTCTCTAAAAGCTTCTCTGAAGCCCTACTGCTTGGATATTGATCACTTAGTTGGTCTAAGCATGGTTTTTCTGCCTCAGTCTTTAAGACCATGTTTCTGGCTTTCATGCCAATTACTAGGAGGTTTTTCTATAACATTTAGCGTAAATATATTATTGGTTTGAATCAAAGAGTTTCCCTTGGAGTTGGGTCAGGATTCCTGGGAATTGTCTTTCTCCAGGAAGGCTTGGAATGGGCAGTACCCTTGGGTCAGATCTCTGTCTTACACATTCTGCTATACAGATGTCTCATGGACGTGGTAAATTTACAATATATCTTCCATTAACAATGAATGTTAATAGACCAATATCAAATGGATAAGCCAAGTTAAGTTATTTCTGGCTGTCCAATCTTTTTGTCAGGCCTGGGTCAGCATCAGGCCTTTGTTAAATCAGTTGCTCCACTTAGGAGTCTTAACCTTGCTCTTTTATCCTGGCATCAGGCCCTGTTTGAGCCTATACATTCCTTAGATATTAAGATGTTATCTTGGAAGGTTTTGTTTCTTCTAAGAGAGTCTCTGAACTCTTGGTGTTGCTTTATAGTCCCCTTATCTTATCTTTTCCAAATAAGGTGGCTCTGCATTCTACGTTAGTTTCCCTTCCTAGAATGGTTTCAATTAGATATACTGGTCAGGAAATAGTTGTACCCTATTCCTTTTTCTCTTAAAAAGGGTTTGTTCCCCAACCTAGTTGTGGTGCGTGCGCAGACGTTCTTTTTGCAGGCGCTAAGGTCTTCTGTTTTGTTTGTCTGTTTCTCTTGGAATCGCAAGGGTCAGAGAACTATGGTCCATTTTCATTTGCTCTGGCTGGAGAGTTTTAGCATTTGACCTATGTCACTGCTGGATTTTAGCCTCATGAGCGAGTCACGGCTCATTCCATGAGGGTTGGTTCTTTTTTTCTGTTGAACAAGTTTGCAGGACTGCAACTTAGCCTTCTATACTTATAAATTTGACATGTTGCTTCTGCTGAAGTTTACTTTGGGAGAAAGTAGGGTTTTTTTTTTTTTGGGGGGGGGGGGGTTTAGGCAGTGGTGCCTTCTGTTTAGGTTTCCTGTCTTGTCCCTCCCTTATCTGTGTCCTCTAGCTTGGGTATTGATTCCCAACAGTAATTGATGATGATCCATGGACTCACCGTGTCATTAGAAAGAAAACACAATTTATGCTAACCTGATAAATGTATTTTTCATTTATTTGGCAAGAGTCCATGAGCTAGTGACGTATGGGATATACAATCCTACCAGGAGGGGCAAAGTTTCCCAAACCCCAAAATGCCTATAAATACACCCCTTACCACACCCACAATTCACTTTTACAAACTTTGCCTCCTATGGAGTTGGTGAAGTAAGTTTGTGCTAAGATTTCTACGTTGATATGCGCTTCTCAGCATTTTGAAGCCCGATTCCTCTGAGTACAGTGAATGTCAGAGGGATGTGAAGGGAGTATCACCTATTGAATGCAATGGTTTTCCTCACGGGAGATCTGTTTCATAGTTTCTCTGTTATCGGTCATAGAGATTCATCTCCTACCTCCCTTTTCAGATCGACGATATACTCTCATATTCCATTACCTCTACTGATAACCGTTTCAGTACTGGTTTAGCTATCTGCTATATGTGGATGGGTGTCTTTTGGTACTCACAGTCCCCAAGTTATGAAAGGAGTATCTCGGATATTTGCTTGGGCGGAATCCAGCTCTTGTTTAATTTCTGCGGTTTATATCCCAGGTATAGACAATTGGGAAGCGGATTATCTCAGCCGTCAGACTTTACATCCGGGGGAGTGGTCCCTCCATCTAGATGGGTTTTCTCAGGTTGTTCAGATGTGGGGTCTAACAGAAATAGATCTGATGGCATCTCTTCCAAACAAGAAACTTCCTAGGATTCTAAATCTAACCCTAATAGATTCTTTAAGTAAATAAATAGCAAAAAATCTAAGAAAGACAATATAGGTACATTAAAATGCGGGGAGGGTAGCATGATTAACAGTGACAGGGAGAAGGCTGAGATACTAAACCAGTTTTTTCTTTCATGTAATTAGCAAGAGTCCATGAGCTAGTGACGTATGGGATATACATTCCTACCAGGAGGGGCAAAGTTTCCCAAACCTTAAAATGCCTATAAATACACCCCTCACCACACCCACAATTCAGTTTTTACAAACTCTGCCTCCCGTGGAGGTGGTGAAGTAAGTTTGTGCTAGATTCTTCGTTGATATGCGCTTCGCAGCAGGCCGGAGCCCGGTTTTCCTCTCAGCGTGCAGTGAATGTCAGAGGGATATGAAGAGAGTATTGCCTATTTGAATTCAATGATCTCCTTCTACGGGGTCTATTTCATAGGTTCTCTGTTATCGGTCGTAGAGATTCATCTCTTACCTCCTTTTTCAGATCGACGATATACTCTTATATATACCATTACCTCTACTGATTCTCGTTTCAGTACTGGTTTGGCTTTCTACTACATGAAGATGAGTGTCCTGGGGTAAGTAAGTCTTATTTTCCGTGACACTCTAAGCTATGGTTGGGCACTTTTATATAAAGTTCTAAATATATGTGTTTAAACATTTATTTGCCTTGATTCAGGATGTTCAATATTCCTTATTTCAGACAGTCAGTTTCATTATTTGGGATAATGCATTTGAAATATTAAATTTTTCTTACCTTTAAAATTTGACTTTTTTTCCTGTGGGCTGTTAGGCTCGCGGGGGCTGAAAATGCTTCATTTTATTGCGTCATTCTTGGCGCGGACTTTTTTGGCGCAAAAAAATTCTTAGTCATTTCCGGCGTCATACTTGTCACCGGAAGTTGTTTGTATGTGCGTCATTTTTTTGACGTTTTTTTTGCACCAAAGATGTCGGCGTTACCGGATGTGGCGTCATTTTTGGCGCCAAAGCATTTAGGCGCTAAATAGTGTGGGCGTCTTTTTTTGGCGCTAAAAAATATGGGCATCATTATTGTTTCCAAATTATTTAAGTCTCATTGTTTTCTCCAACATAGGTGTGTCCGGTCCACGGCGTCATCCTTACTTGTGGGATATTCTCTTCCCCAACAGGAAATGGCAAAGAGCCCAGCAAAGCTGGTCACATGATCCCTCCTAGGCTCCGCCTACCCCAGTCATTCTCTTTGCCGTTGTACAGGCAACATCTCCACGGAGATGGCTTAGAGTTTTTTAGTGTTTAACTGTAGTTTTTATTATTCAATCAAGAGTTTGTTATTTTAAAATAGTGCTGGTATGTACTATTTACTCAGAAACAGAAAAGAGATGAAGATTTCTGTTTGTATGAGGAAAATGATTTTAGCACCGTAACTAAAATCCATGGCTGTTCCACACAGGACTGTTGAGAGCAATTAACTTCAGTTGGGGGAACAGTGTGCAGTCTCTTACTGCTTGAGGTATGACACATTCTAACAAGACGATGTAATGCTGGAAGCTGTCATTTTCCCTATGGGATCCGGTAAGCCATGTTTATTAAGATAGTAAATAAGGGCTTCACAAGGGCTTATTAAGACTGTAGACTTTTTCTGGGCTAAATCGATTCATTATTAACACATATTTAGCCTTGAGGAATCATTTATTCTGGGTATTTTGATATGATTATATCGGCAGGCACTGTTTTAGACACCTTATTCTTTAGGGGCTTTCCCTAATCATAGTCAGAGCCTCATTTTCGCGCCGGTATGGCGCACTTGTTTTTGAGGACAGCATGGCATGCAGCTGCATGTGTGTGGAGCTCTGATACATAGAAAAGTCTTTCTGAAGGCATCATTTGGTATCGTATTCCCCTTTGGGCTTGGTTGGGTCTCAGCAAAGCAGATTCCAGGGACTGTAAAGGGGTTAAATATAAAAACGGCTCCGGTTCCGTTATTTTAAGGGTTAAAGCTTCCAAATTTGGTGTGCAATACTTTTAAGGCTTTAAGACACTGTGGTGAAATTTTGGTGAATTTTGAACAATTCCTTCATACTTTTTCGCAATTGCAGTAATAAAGTGTGTTTAGTTTAAAATTTAAAGTGACAGTAACGGTTTTATTTTAAAACGTTTTTTGTGCTTTGTTATCAAGTTTATGCCTGTTTAACATGTCTGAACTACCAGATAGATTGTGTTCTGACTGTGGGGAAACCAAGGTTCCTTCTCATTTAACTATATGTATTTTATGTCATAAAAAAATTTAGTAAAAATGATGCCCAAGATGATTCCTCAAGTGAGGGGAGTAAGCATGGTACTGCATCATCCCCTCCTTCGTCTACACCAGTCTTGCCCATACAGGAGGCCCCTAGTACATCTAGTGCGCCAATACTCCTTACTATGCAACATTTAACGGCTGTAATGGATAATTCTATCAAAAACATTTTAGCCAATATACCCACTTATCAGCGAAAGCGCGACTGCTCTGTTTTAGAAAATTCTGTAGAGCATGAGAACGCTGATGATATGGTTTCTGAAGGGCCCCTACACCAGTCTGAGGGGGCCAGGGAGGTTTTGTCTGAGGGAGAAATTTCAGATTCAGGAAACATTTCTCAACAAGCTGAACCTGATGTGATTACTTTTAAATTTAAGTTGGAACATCTCCGCGCTCTGCTTAAGGAGGTGTTATCCAATTTGGATGATTGTGATTATCTGGTCATTCCAGAACCACTATGTAAAATGGAAAAGTTCTTAGAGGCCCCGGGGCCCCCCGAAGCTTTTCCTATATCCAAGCGGGTGGCGTACATTGTTAGTAAAGAATGGGACAGGCCCGGTATACCTTTAGTACCTCCCCCCATATTTATAAAATTGTTTTCTTATAGTCGACCCCAGAAAGGACTGATGGCAGACAGTCCCCAAGGTCGAGGGGGCGGTTTCTACTCTACACAAGCGCGCCACTATACCCATAGAAGATAGTTGTGCTTTCCAAGATCCTATGGATAAAAAATTAGAAGGTCTGCTAAAGATGTTTGTTCAGCAAGGTTCCCTTCTACAACCAATTGCATGCATTGTCCCTGCCACTGCAGCCGCGTGTTTCTAGTTTGATGAGCTAGGAAAGGCGATTATTAGTAATTCTTCTTCTTATGAGGAGATTATGGACAGAATTCGTGCTCTTAAATTGGCTAATTCTTTCACCCTAGACGCCACCTTGCAATTGGCTAGGTTAGCGGCGAAAAAATTCTGGGTTTGCTATTGTGGCGCAGAGCGCTTTGGTTAAAATCTTGGGCAGCGGATGCGTCTTCCAAGAACAAATTGCTTGACATTCCTTTCAAGGGGAAAACACTCTTTGGCCCTGACTTGAAAGAGATTATCTCTGATATCACTGGGGGCAAGGGCCACGCCCTTCCTCAGGATAGGTCTTTTCAAGACCAAAAATAAACCTAAGTTTCGTCCCTTTCGCAGAAACGGATCAGCCCCAAGGGCTACGTCCTCTAAGCAGGAAGGTAATACTTCTCAAGCCAATCCAGCCTGGAGACCTATGCAAGGCTGGAACAAAGGAAAGCAGGCCAGGAAACCTGCCACTGCTACCAAGACAGCATGAAATGCGGGCCCCCGATCCGGGACCGGATCTGGTGGGGGGCAGACTCTCTCTCTTCGCTCAGGCTTGGGCAAGAGATGTTCTGGATCCTTGGGCGCTAGAAATAGTCTCCCAAGGTTATTCTCTGGAGTTCAAGGGGCTTCCTCCAAGGGGGAGGTTCCACAGGTCTCAGTTGTCTTCAGACCACATAAGAAGACAGGCATTCTTACATTGGGTAGAAGACCTGCTAAAAATGGGAGTGATTCATCCTGTTCCATTAGGAGAACAAGGGATGGGGTTCTACTCCAATCTGTTCATAGTTCCCAAAAAAGAGGGAACGTTCAGACCAATCTTAGATCTCAAGATCTTGAACAAGTTTCTCAAGGTTCCATCGTTCAAGATGGAAACCATTCGAACACTTCTTCCTTCCATCCAGGAAGGTCAATTCATGACCAAGGTGGATTTCAAGGATGCGTATCTACATATTCCTATCCACAAGGAACATCATCGGTTCCTAAGGTTTGCATTCCTGGACAAGCATTTCCAGTTCGTGGCGTTTTCTTTCGGATTAGCCACTGCTCCTAGGATTTTCTCATAGGTACTAGGGTCCCTTCTGGCGGTGCTAAGACCAAGGGGCATTGCTGTAGTACCTTACTTGGACGACATTCTGATTCGAGCGTCGTCCCTTCCTCAAGTAAAGGCTCACACGGACATTGTCCTGGCCTTTCTCAGATCTCACGGATGGAAAGTGAACGTGGAAAAGAGTTCTCTATCTCCGTCAACGAGGGTTCCCTTCTTGGGAACTATAATAGACTCCTTAGAAATGAGGATTTTTCTGACAGAAGCCAGAAAAACAAAACTTCTAGACTCTTGTCGGATACTTCATTCCGTTCCTCTTCCTTCCATAGCGCAGTGCATGGAAGTGATAGGTTTGATGGTAGCGGCAATGGACATAGTTCCTTTTGTGCGCATTCATCTAAGACCATTACAACTGTTCATGCTCAGTCAGTGGAATGGGGACTATTCAGACTTGTCTCCGAAGATACAAGAAAATCAGAGGACCAGAGACTCATTCCGTTGGTGGCTGTCCCTGGACAACCTGTCACAAGGGATGACCTTCCGCAGACCAGAGTGGGTCATTGTCACGACCGACGCCAGTCTGATGGGCTGGGGCGCGGTCTGGGGATCCCTGAAAGCTCAGGGTCTTTGGTCTCGGGTAGAATCTCTTCTACCGATAAATATTCTGGAACTGAGAGCGATATTCAATGCTCTCAAAGCTTGGCCTCAGCTAGCGAGGGCCAAGTTCATACATCAACCATCAGGGGGGAACAAGGAGTTCCCTAGCGATGGAAGAAGTGACCAAAATCATTCTATGGGCGGAGTCTCACTCCTGCCACCTGTCTGCTATCCACATCCCAGGAGTGGAAAATTGGGAAGCGGATTTTCTGAGTCGTCAGACATTGCATCCGGGGGAGTGGGAACTCCATCCGGAAATCTTTGCCCAAGTCACTCAACCGTGGGGCATTCCAGACATGGATCTGATGGCCTCTCGTCAGAACTTCAGAGTTCCTTACTACGGGTACAGATCCAGGGATCCCAAGGCGGCTCTAGTGGATGCACTAGTAGCACCTTGGACCTTCAAACTAGCTTATGTGTTCCCGCCGTTTCTTCTCATCCCCAGGCTGGTAGCCAGGATCAATCAGGAGAGGGCGTCGGTGATTTTGATAGCTCCTGCGTGGCCACGCAGGACTTGGTATGCAGATCTGGTGAATATGTCATCGGCTCCACTATGGAAGCTACCTTTGAGACGAGACCTTCTTGTTCTAGGTCCGTTCGACCCACTCCAGCTGACTGCTTGGAGATTGAACGCTTGATCTTATCAAAGCGAGGGTTCTCAGATTCTGTTATTAATACTCTTGTTCAGGCCTGAAAGCCTGTAACCAGAAAAATTACCACATAATTTGGTATATCTGTTGGGGTGAATCTGCAGGATTCCCTTGGGACAAGGTTAAGATTCCTAAGAGTCTATCCTTCCTTCGAGAAGGATTGGAAAAAGGATTATCTGCAAGTTCCTTGATGGGACAGATTTCTGCCTTGTCTGTGTTACTTCACAAAAAGCTGGCAGCTGTGCCAGATGTTCTAGCCTTTGTTCAGGCTCTGGTTAGAATCAAGCCTGTTTACAAAATTTGGACTCCTCCTTGGAGTCTCAACCTAGTTCTTTCAGTTCTTCAGGGGGTTCCGTTTGAACCCTTACATTCCGTTGATATTAAGTTATTATCTTGGAAAGTTTTGTTTTTGGTTGCAATTTCTTCTGCTAGAAGAGTTTCAGAATTATCTGCTCTGCAGTGTTCTTCTCCTTATCTGGTGTTCCATGCAGATAAGGCGGTTTTGCGTACTAAACCTGGTTTTCTTCCAAAAGTTGTTTCTAACAAAAACATTAACCAGGAGATAGTTGTGCCTTCTTTGTGTCCTAATCCAGTTTCAAAGAAGGAACGTTTGTTGCACAACTTGGATGTAGTTCGTGCTCTCAAATTTTACTTAGCAGCTACTAAGGATTTCAGACAAACTTTGTCTTTGTTTGTTGTTTATTCTGGTAAACGGAGAGGTCAAAAAGCAACTTCTACCTCTCTCTCCTTCTGGATTAAAAGCATTATCCGATTGGCTTATGAGACTGCCGGACGGCAGCCTCCTGAAAGAATCACAGCTCACTCCACTAGGGCTGTGGCTTCCACATGGGCCTTCAAGAACGAGGCTTCTGTTGATCAGATATGTAAGGCAGCGACTTGGTCTTCACTGCACACTTTTTCTAAATTTTACAAATTTGATACTTTTGCTTCTTCTGAGGCTATTTTTGGGAGAAAGGTTTTGCAAGCCGTGGTGCCTTCCATTTAGGTGACCTGATTTGCTCCCTCCCTTCATCCGTGTCCTAAAGCTTTGGTATTGGTTCCCACAAGTAAGGATGACGCCGTGGACCGGACACACCTATGTTGGAGAAAACAGAATTTATGTTTACCTGATAAATTACTTTCTCCAACGGTGTGTCCGGTCCACGGCCCGCCCTGGTTTTTTTAATCAGGTCTGATAATTTATTTTCTTTAACTACAGTCACCACGGTAACATATGGTTTCTCCTATGCAAATATTCCTCCTTAACGTCGGTCGAATGACTGGGGTAGGCGGAGCCTAGGAGGGATCATGTGACCAGCTTTGCTGGGCTCTTTGCCATTTCCTGTTGGGGAAGAGAATATCCCACAAGTAAGGATGACGCCGTGGACCGGACACACCGTTGGAGAAAGTAATTTATCAGGTAAACATAAATTCTGTTTTTTTGCTTCTGGTTGCTAGAAGCTTGTTCATTGGCATTTTTTCCCATTCCTGAAACTGTCATTTAAGGAATTTGATAGATTTTGCTTTATATGTTGTTTTTTCTATTACATATTGCAAGATGTCTCAGATTGACCCTGGATCAAAAGCTATTTCTGGAAAAACGCTCGACTGAGTTCAGTCCTACCAAAGCCAATTTCATTTATTTTAAATGTTATGAATGTTTATCTTTAGCTATGGTTTGTAATAAGTTATTATGATAAAACTTTTACATGCAGAATCCATTAGTATTTATGCTTTATTGCCATTCTTTTTACATCGTATGTACAAGAAATATTTAGAAGATTTATAAGAAATATTTATCTGATTCTATTTTAAAGGCTTTGTCTGACATCGTGCCTTCTAATAAAATGTTTAGGTCTTTTTCACTTCTTTTTTTTTTTAATTATTGAAGTTTCAAATGACCAACAACATACTGATTTATCCTTTTCTGATGATGATTTTTCTCATTCAGAATTTTCTTCATCAGATATTGACACTAACAAATCTACTTTTTTATTTTATTAAAGTACATTTGTTCTTTGTTGAAAAGGTGTTGATTATTTTGGATATTAAGGTAACTAGTTCTTTTTCAAGACTAGCTAACACTATTTTCTGCTTATTTATTATTCTGTGTTTTCAGAGGTTTTCTTTCCAATTCCTCACACTAGGGAATGGAATAGGCTGAGAATTTTCTTTTATTCCTTCTTCAAAGGTTTTAAACTATATTCTTTGCCAGCAGTTAAATTCAATTTGGAGGGTTCTCCAATTATTGGGGCTATCTCTACTCCTACTAATTATGCTATTGTTTTTATAGCAAAATAGTATTTATTTTCCTTTAGATGGTTGTATCTTATTTATGGAACATTATTTAGTTTCAGGTACTTTTCTTGGTCCTGTGATTTATTTGGATGTTGCAATTGCTTCATTTTGTTCTGTTTACTTTAAGATCAAGTATCAGATTATGATTTATTTTAGCATTGTTAAGGGACAACATTTACTAGACTAGGTGCTGTTGCATTTGTCTTGTTGTTTTGCATTTATTGATTATGCAAGTCCACTGTATTGACTGGTCCTTTAAACTGGACTATCATGCTAATAATTTCATTAGTGTCTTCATTTTATTGAATATTTTCGCAAATGAGGGATAATCTATGTCTTTAGCTATTTTAGCTAGAAGAATTTTGTGATTTTTTTAAAAATCCATATTTCTTTTGTTCTAAGATAATCAATTATTTGTTTTATAATTGGATTCAATTCTTAACTGTTACTCTGGGCTTCAAGATTGAGTTCTAAGACTAAAACTTTAAGCTTATACTAGTTTGGTTATTCTTATTAAGGAACGAATTCCTGAATTCTTTCCCAAGTAACATGTTTTTTAATTGGTAATTTTTCAGTTCGAAATCATGTACGTGCCGTATTCCAGCTTGGCTGGTAAGGGGCAGGTTAAGACTTCTTTGAAATTTATTTGGTTCTATTCAGTCCAAATTTCTTTGATTTTATTCCAGTAAGGCTAACACTTTCTTTAAGTGTGTTTCGGTCCTATATATTTTGGGTAATGTTGAAGCATGGCTGGGCACCCATGGGGTTCAAGCGCTGCTCAGACCTGGAATCTTCTGGGGTATTTCTTCCAGTTCCATTTTTAGGAACTGGATTTTGGAGTTTTATTCAAACTATTCTGCCTTTTTTTGGTCAGTGATAGCATTATTTGTTTTCATTAGATACAATAAATGCATATTTTCATTTTTCTGTTTTCATTCAGATTATTTTCTGAGGATGCGGAATCTCATATGATTCACTTTGCTCTTCAGGACATAGTTAGAGGATCTTTTTTTCAAAAGCTCTTGATTCCTCACACAAGGGTCACCTTTTCTCCAACATAGGTGTGTCCGGTCCACGGCGTCATCCTTACTTGTGGGATATTCTCTTCCCCAACAGGAAATGGCAAAGAGCCCAGCAAAGCTGGTCACATGATCCCTCCTAGGCTCCGCCTACCCCAGTCATTCTCTTTGCCGTTGTACAGGCAACATCTCCACGGAGATGGCTTAGAGTTTTTTAGTGTTTAACTGTAGTTTTTATTATTCAATCAAGAGTTTGTTATTTTGAAATAGTGCTGGTATGTACTATTTACTCAGAAACAGAAAAGAGATGAAGATTTCTGTTTGTATGAGGAAAATGATTTTAGCAACCGTCACTAAAATCCATGGCTGTTCCACACAGAACTGTTGAGAGCAATTAACTTCAGTTGGGGGAACAGTGAGCAGTCTCTTGCTGCTTGAGGTATGACACATTCTAACAAGACGATGTAATGCTGGAAGCTGTCATTTTCCTTATGGGATCCGGTAAGCCATGTTTATTAAGATCGTAAATAAGGGCTTTACAAGGGCTTATTAAGACTGTAGACTTTTTCTGGGCTAAATCGATTCATTATTAACACATATTTAGCCTTGAGGAATCATTTATTCTGGGTATTTTGATATAATAATATCGGCAGGCACTGTTTTAGACACCTTATTCTTTAGGGGCTTTCCCAAATCATAGGCAGAGCCTCATTTTCGCGCCGGTGTTGCGCACTTGTTTTTGAGAGGCATGACATGCAGTCGCATGTGAGAGGAGCTCTGATACTTAGAAAAGACTTTCTGAAGGCGTCATTTGGTATCGTATTCCCCTTTGGGCTTGGTTGGGTCTCAGCAAAGCAGATACCAGGGACTGTAAAGGGGTTAAAGTTAAAAACGGTTCCGGTTCCGTTATTTTAAGGGTTAAAGCTTCCAAATTTGGTGTGCAATACTTTGAAGGCTTTAAGACACTGTGGTGAAAATTTGGTGAATTTTGAACAATTCCTTCATGTTTTTTCGCAATTGCAGTAATAAAGTGTGTTCAGTTTAAAATTTAAAGTGACAGTAACGGTTTTATTTTAAAACGTTTTTTGTACTTTGTTATCAAGTTTATGCCTGTTTAACATGTCTGAACTACCAGATAGACTGTGTTCTGAATGTGGGGAAGCCAGAATTCCCATTCATTTAAATAAATGTGATTTATGTGACAATGACAATGATGCCCAAGATGATTCCTCAAGTGAGGGGAGTAAGCATGGTACTGCATCATTCCCTCCTTCGTCTACACGAGTCTTGCCCACTCAGGAGGCCCCTAGTACATCTAGCGCGCCAATACTCCTTACTATGCAACAATTAACGGCTGTAATGGATAATTCTGTCAAAAACATTTTAGCCAAAATGAACACTTATCAGCGTAAGCGCGACTGCTCTGTTTTAGATACTGAAGAGCATGACGACGCTGATAATAATGGTTCTGAAGGGCCCCTAACCCAGTCTGATGGGGCCAGGGAGGTTTTGTCTGAGGGAGAAATTACTGATTCTGGGAACATTTCTCAACAAGCTGAACCTGATGTGATTACGTTTAAATTTAAGTTGGAACATCTCCGCATTCTGCTTAAGGAGGTATTATCCACTCTGGATGATTGTGACAAGTTGGTCATCCCAGAGAAACTATGTAAAATGGACAAGTTCCTAGAGGTCCCGGGGCTCCCAGAAGCTTTTCCTATACCCAAGCGGGTGGCGGACATTGTTAATAAAGAATGGGAAAGGCCCGGTATTCCTTTCGTCCCTCCCCCCATATTTAAAAAATTGTTTCCTATGGTCGACCCCAGAAAGGACTTATGGCAGACAGTCCCCAAGGTCGAGGGAGCGGTTTCCACTTTAAACAAACGCACCACTATACCCATAGAGGATAGTTGTGCTTTCAAAGATCCTATGGATAAAAAATTAGAAGGTTTACTTAAAAAGATGTTTGTTCAGCAGGGTTACCTTCTACAACCAATTTCATGCATTGTCCCTGTAGCTACAGCCGCATGTTTCTGGTTCGATGAGCTGATAAAGGCGGTCGATAGTGATTCTCCTCCTTATGAGGAGATTATGGACAGAATCAATGCTCTCAAATTGGCTAATTCTTTCACCCTAGACGCCACTTTGCAATTGGCTAGGTTAGCGGCTAAGAATTCTGGGTTTGCTATTGTGGCGCGCAGAGCGCTTTGGTTGAAATCTTGGTCAGCTGATGCGTCTTCCAAGAACAAGCTACTTAACATTCCTTTCAAGGGGAAAACGCTGTTTGGCCCTGACTTGAAAGAGATTATCTCTGATATCACTGGGGGTAAGGGCCACGCCCTTCCTCAGGATCGGCCTTTCAAGGCAAAAAATAAACCTAATTTTCGTCCCTTTCGTAGAAATGGACCAGCCCAAAGTGCTACGTCCTCTAAGCAAGAGGGTAATACTTCTCAAGCCAAGCCAGCTTGGAGACCAATGCAAGGCTGGAACAAGGGAAAGCAGGCCAAGAAACCTGCCACTGCTACCAAGACAGCATGAAATGTTGGCCCCCGATCCGGGACCGGATCTGGTGGGGGGCAGACTCTCTCTCTTCGCTCAGGCTTGGGCAAGAGATGTTCTGGATCCTTGGGCGCTAGAAATAGTCTCCCAAGGTTATCTTCTGGAATTCAAGGGGCTTCCCCCAAGGGGGAGGTTCCACAGGTCTCAGTTGTCTTCAGACCACATAAAAAGACAGGCATTCTTACATTGTGTAGAAGACCTGTTAAAAATGGGAGTGATTCATCCTGTTCCATTAAGAGAACAAGGGATGGGGTTCTACTCCAATCTGTTCATAGTTCCCAAAAAAGAGGGAACGTTCAGACCAATCTTAGATCTCAAGATCTTAAACAAGTTTCTCAAGGTTCCATCGTTCAAGATGGAAACCATTCGAACTATTCTTCCTTCCATCCAGGAAGGTCAATTCATGACCACAGTGGATTTAAAGGATGCGTATCTACATATTCCTATCCACAAGGAACATCATCGGTTCCTAAGGTTCGCATTCCTGGACAAGCATTACCAGTTCGTGGCGCTTCCTTTCGGATTAGCCACTGCTCCAAGGATTTTCACAAAGGTACTAGGGTCCCTTCTAGCTGTGCTAAGACCAAGGGGCATTGCTGTAGTACCTTACTTGGACGACATTCTGATTCAAGCGTCGTCCCTTCCTCAAGCAAAGGCTCACACGGACATTGTCCTGGCCTTTCTCAGATCTCACGGATGGAAAGTGAACGTGGAAAAGAGTTCTCTATCTCCGTCAACAAGGGTTCCCTTCTTGGGAACAATAATAGACTCCTTAGAAATGAGGATTTTTCTGACAGAGGCCAGAAAAACTTCTAGACTCTTGTCGGATACTTCATTCCGTTCCTCTTCCTTCCATAGCGCAGTGCATGGAAGTGATCGGTTTGATGGTAGCGGCAATGGACATAGTTCCTTTTGCGCGCATTCATCTAAGACCATTACAACTGTGCATGCTCAGTCAGTGGAATGGGGACTATACAGACTTGTCTCCGAAGATACAAGTAAATCAGAGGACCAGAGACTCACTCCGTTGGTGGCTGTCCCTGGACAACCTGTCACAAGGGATGACATTCCGCAGACCGGAGTGGGTCATCGTCACGACCGACGCCAGTCTGATGGGCTGGGGCGCGGTCTGGGGATCCCTGAAAGCTCAGGGTCTTTGGTCTCGGGAAGAATCTCTTCTACCGATAAATATTCTGGAACTGAGAGCGATATTCAATGCTCTCAAGGCTTGGCCTCAGCTAGCGAGGGCCAAGTTCATACGGTTTCAATCAGACAACATGACAACTGTTGCGTACATCAACCATCAGGGGGGAACAAGGAGTTCCCTAGCGATGGAAGAAGTGATCAAAATCATTCTATGGGCGGAGTCTCACTCCTGCCACCTGTCTGCTATCCACATCCCAGGAGTGGAAAATTGGGAAGCGGATTTTCTGAGTCGTCAGACATTGCATCCGGGGGAGTGGGAACTCCATCCGGAAATCTTTGCCCAAGTCACTCAGCTGTGGGGCATTCCAGACATGGATCTGATGGCCTCTCGTCAGAACTTCAAAGTTCCTTGCTACGGGTCCAGATCCAGGGATCCCAAGGCGGCTCTAGTGGATGCACTAGTAGCACCTTGGACCTTCAAACTAGCTTATGTGTTCCCGCCGTTTCCTCTCATCCCCAGGCTGGTAGCCAGGATCAATCAGGAGAGGGCGTCGGTGATCTTGATAGCTCCTGCGTGGCCACGCAGGACTTGGTATGCAGATCTGGTGAATATGTCATCGGCTCCACCTTGGAAGCTACCTTTGAGACGAGACCTTCTTGTTCAGGGTCCGTTCGAACATCCGAATCTGGTTTCACTCCAGCTGACTGCTTGGAGATTGAACGCTTGATCTTATCGAAGCGAGGGTTCTCAGATTCTGTTATCGATACTCTTGTTCAGGCCAGAAAGCCTGTAACTAGAAAGATTTACCACAAAATTTGGAAAAAATATATCTGTTGGTGTGAATCTAAAGGATTCCCTTGGGACAAGGTTAAGATTCCTAAGATTCTATCCTTCCTTCAAGAAGGATTGGAAAAAGGATTATCTGCTAGTTCCCTGAAGGGACAGATTTCTGCCTTGTCTGTGTTACTTCACAAAAAGCTGGCAGCTGTGCCAGATGTTCAAGCCTTTGTTCAGGCTCTGGTTAGAATTAAGCCTGTTTACAAACCTTTGACTCCTCCTTGGAGTCTCAACTTAGTTCTTTCAGTTCTTCAGGGGGTTCCGTTTGAACCCTTACATTCCGTTGATATTAAGTTATTATCTTGGAAAGTTTTGTTTTTAGTTGCAATTTCTTCTGCTAGAAGAGTTTCAGAATTGTCTGCTCTGCGGTGTTCTCCTCCTTATCTGGTGTTCCATGCAGATAAGGTGGTTTTACGTACTAAACCTGGTTTTCTTCCAAAAGTTGTTTCTAATAAAAACATTAACCAGGAGATTATCGTACCTTCTCTGTGTCCGAAACCAGTTTCAAAGAAGGAACGTTTGTTGCACAATTTGGATGTTGTTCGCGCTCTAAAATTCTATTTAGATGCTACAAAGGATTTTAGACAAACATCTTCCTTGTTTGTTGTTTATTCCGGTAAAAGGAGAGGTCAAAAAGCAACTTCTACCTCTCTCTCTTTTTGGATTAAAAGCATCATCAGATTGGCTTACGAGACTGCCGGACGGCAGCCTCCCGAAAGAATCACGGCTCATTCCACTAGGGCTGTGGCTTCCACATGGGCCTTCAAGAACGAGGCTTCTGTTGATCAGATATGTAGGGCAGCGACTTGGTCTTCACTGCACACTTTTACCAAATTTTACAAGTTTGATACTTTTGCTTCTTCTGAGGCTATTTTTGGGAGAAAGGTTTTGCAAGCCGTGGTGCCTTCCATTTAGGTGACCTGATTTGCTCCCTCCCTTCATCCGTGTCCTAAAGCTTTGGTATTGGTTCCCACAAGTAAGGATGACGCCGTGGACCGGACACACCTATGTTGGAGAAAACAGAATTTATGTTTACCTGATAAATTACTTTCTCCAACGGTGTGTCCGGTCCACGGCCCGCCCTGGTTTTTTTAATCAGGTCTGATAATTTATTTTCTTTAACTACAGTCACCACGGTACCATATGGTTTCTCCTATGCTAATATTCCTCCTTAACGTCGGTCGAATGACTGGGGTAGGCGGAGCCTAGGAGGGATCATGTGACCAGCTTTGCTGGGCTCTTTGCCATTTCCTGTTGGGGAAGAGAATATCCCACAAGTAAGGATGACGCCGTGGACCGGACACACCGTTGGAGAAAGTAATTTATCAGGTAAACATAAATTCTGTTTTTTAGGTTTCCAGATAGTTTGTGTCTCTGTCTTTGTCTCTATCAGACAATTTTATTGTGTTCCGTTTGTCGGTACCTTTAGTCTCTATTATTTCAGTTGCTATATATGCATAGAAGTTTTAGGTCTTATGGCCACAGCATTGGATTTAATTCCCTTTGCTCATTTTCATTAGAAAGAACCTTTCCAGTCTTTTATGCGGAATTATGGTGCAGGGATTCTAGGATTTCGCATTTTAAATCTTCGAATCCTAATATTTATCTTTCTTGATTTGGTGGTTAAGATCACCATCATTTAGTTCTTCAGGTCTCTTCGTTTCTTTCAACCTGGACCATGATCTCTACAGATGTGAGTCTTTTTGGTTGGGAGGCTGTCTGAGGATCTCTGTCAGCACAAGGGGTTTGGAAATCTCAGGAGGCGAGATTACCATTTGATATTTTAGAACTCCGTGCTTTCTCAGTTTTTTCAGTTAGTTTCTTTTTGAAGAAGAGACGTTTAATGTTTTTCAGACAATATCACTACTATGGTGTATGTCAATCATCAGAGTAGGACTATCAGTCCTTAGGCTGTGACAGAAGTGTCTTGGATATTAGCCTGGGCTAAATCCAGCTCCTATCTAAATTCTGTGTTTTTTTTCCCAGGTATAGATATTTGGGAAGCGGATTATCTCTGTTAATCAAGCTTTTCTTCCGGGAGAATGGTCTCTCTTACCCAGATATGTTTTTCATCTCATCTGAATAAAGAACTTCCCAGGGGCCTATTAAGGTCCGGGAATCTTCAGGCGGAAGTAGTGTATGCATTGACATTTCTTTGGAATTATCTTTTTGCCTATTTCTTTCCGCCTCTAGTTCTTCTTCCAAGAGTAATTTCCAAGATTCTGAAGGAGTGCTCGTTTGTTCTGCTGGTGGCTCCAGCATGGCCTCACAGGTTTTGGTATGTGGATCTTGTCCGGATGGCCACTTGCCAACCGTGGACTCTTCCGTTAAGACCAGACCTTCTATCGCAAGGTCCTTTTTTCCATCAGGATCTCAAATCCTTAAATTTGAAGGTATGGAGATTGAACGCTTGATTCTCAGTCAAAGAGGTTTCTCTGACTCTGTGATTAATACTATGTTACAGGCTCGTAAATCTGTATCTAGGAAGATATATTATCGAGTCTGGAAGATTTACATTTCTTGGTGTCTTTCTCATCATTTTTCTTGGCATTCTTTTAGAATTCCTAGAATTTTACAGTTTCTTCAGGATGGTTTGGATAAAGGTTTGTCTGCAAGTTCCTTGAAAGGACAAATCTCTGCTCTTTCTGTTCTTTTTCACAGAAAGATTGCTAGTCTTCCTGATATTCATTGTTTTGTACAAGCTTTGGTTCGTATAAAACCTGTTATTTAGTCAATATCTCCTCCTTGGAGTTTGAATTTGGTTCTGGGGGCTCTTCAAGCTCCTCCGTTTGAACCTATGCATTCGCTGGACATTAAATTACTTTCTTGGAAAGTTTTGTTTCTTTTGGCCATCTCTTCTGCTAGAAGAGTTTCTGAATTATCTGCTCTTTCTTGTGAGTCTCCTTTTCTGATTTTTCATCAGGATAAGGCGGTGTTGCGAACTTCTTTTAAATTTTTACTTAAGGTTGTGAATTCTAACAACATTAGTAGAGAAATTGTGGTTCCTTCATTATGTCCTAATCCTAAGAATTCTAAGGAAAGATCGTTGCATTCTTTGGATGTAGTTAGAGCTTTGAAATATTATGTTGAAGCTACTAAAAATTTCCGAAAGACTTCTAGTCTATTTGTTATCTTTTCCGGTTCTAGGAAAGGTCAAAAGGCCTCTGCCTTTTCTTTGGCGTCTTGGTTAAAGTCTTTGATTCATCATGCTTATGTCGAGTCGGGTAAATCTCCGCCTCAAAGGATTACAGCTCATTCTACTAGGTCAGTTTCTACTTCCTGGGCGTTTAGGAATGAAGCTTCGGTTGATCAGATTTGCAAAGCAGCAACTTGGTCTTCTTTGCATACTTTTACTAAATTCTACCATTTTGAAGTGTTTTCTTCTTCTGAAGCAGTTTTTGGTAGAAAAGTACTTCAGGCAGCTGTTTCAGTTTGATTCTTCTGCTTAAAATTTCAGTTTTTTTCATTATAAGATTTAAACTTTATTTTGGGTGTGGATTATTTTCAGCGGAATTGGCTGTCTTTATTTTATCCCTCCCTCTCTAGTGACTCTTGCGTGGAAGATCCACATCTTGGGTATTCATTATCCCATACGTCACTAGCTCATGGACTCTTGCTAATTACATGAAAGAAAACATAATTTCTCCAACATAGGTGTGTCCGGTCCACGGCGTCATCCTTACTTGTGGGATATTCTCCTCCCCAACAGGAAATGGCAAAGAGCCCAGCAAAGCTGGTCACATGATCCCTCCTAGGCTCCGCCTACCCCAGTCATTCTCTTTGCCGTTGTACAGGCAACATCTCCACGGAGATGGCTTAGAGTTTTTTAGTGTTTAACTGTAGTTTTTATTATTCAATCAAGAGTTTGTTATTTTGAAATAGTGCTGGTATGTACTATTTACTCAGAAACAGAAAAGAGATGAAGATTTCTGTTTGTATGAGGAAAATGATTTTAGCAACCGTCACTAAAATCCATGGCTGTTCCACACAGGACTGTTGAGAGCAATTAACTTCAGTTGGGGGAACAGTGTGCAGTCTCTTGCTGCTTGAGGTATGACACATTCTAACAAGACGATGTAATGCTGGAAGCTGTCATTTTCCCTATGGGATCCGGTAAGCCATGTTTATTACGATCGTAAATAAGGGCTTCACAAGGGCTTATTAAAACTGTAGACTTTTTTTGGGCTAAATCGATTCATTATTAACACATATTTAGCCTTGAGGAATCATTTTATCTGGGTATTTTGATATAATAATATCGGCAGGCACTGGTTTAGACACCTTATTCTTTAGGGGCTTTCCCAAAGCATAAGCAGAGCCTCATTTTCGCGCCGGTGTTGCGCACTTGTTTTTGAGAGGCATGGCATGCAGTCGCATGTGAGAGGAGCTCTGATACTTAGAAAAGACTTTCTGAAGGCGTCATTTGGTATCGTATTCCCCTTTGGGCTTGGTTGGGTCTCAGCAAAGCAGATACCAGGGACTGTAAAGGGGTTAAAGTTCAAAACGGCTCCGGTTCCGTTATTTTAAGGGTTAAAGCTTCCAAATTTGGTGTGCAATACTTTTAAGGCTTTAAGACACTGTGGTGAAAATTTGGTGAATTTTGAACAATTCCTTCATGTTTTTTCGCAATTGCAGTAATAAAGTGTGTTCAGTTTAAAATTTAAAGTGACAGTAACGGTTTTATTTTAAAACGTTTTTTGTACTTTGTTATCAAGTTTATGCCTGTTTAACATGTCTGAACTACCAGATAGACTGTGTTCTGAATGTGGGGAAGCCAGAATTCCTATTCATTTAAATAAATGTGATTTATGTGATAATGACAATGATGCCCAAGATGATTCCTCAAGTGAGGGGAGTAAGCATGGTACTGCATCATTCCCTCCTTCGTCTACACGAGTCTTGCCCACTCAGGAGGCCCCTAGTACATCTAGCGCGCCAATACTCCTTACTATGCAACAATTAACGGCTGTAATGGATAATTCTGTCAAAAACATTTTAGCCAAAATGAACACTTATCAGCGTAAGCGCGGCTGCTCGGTTTTAGATACTGAAGAGCATGACGACGCTGATAATAATATTTCTGAAGGGCCCCTAACCCAGTCTGATGGGGCCAGGGAGGTTTTGTCTGAGGGAGAAATTACTGATTCAGGGAACATTTCTCAACAGGCTGAACCTGATGTGATTGCATTTAAATTTAAGTTGGAACATCTCCGCATTCTGCTTAAGGAGGTATTATCCACTCTGGATGATTGTGACAAGTTGGTCATCCCAGAGAAACTTTGTAAAATGGACAAGTTCCTAGAGGTGCCGGGGCTCCCAGAAGCTTTTCCTATACCCAAGCGGGTGGCGGACATTGTTAATAAAGAATGGGAAAGGCCCGGTATTCCTTTCGTCCCTCCCCCCATATTTAAAAAATTGTTTCCTATGGTCGACCCCAGAAAGGACTTATGGCAGACAGTCCCCAAGGTCGAGGGAGCGGTTTCCACTTTAAACAAACGCACCACTATACCCATAGAGGATAGTTGTGCTTTCAAAGATCCTATGGATAAAAAATTAGAAGGTTTGCTTAAAAAAATGTTTGTTCAGCAAGGTTACCTTCTACAACCAATTTCATGCATTGTCCCTGTCGCTACAGCCGCATGTTTCTGGTTCGATGATCTGATAAGAGCGGTCGATAGTGATTCTCCTCCTTTGGAGGAGATTATGGACAGAATCAATGCTCTCAAATTGGCTAATTCTTTCACCCTAGACGCCACTTTGCAATTGGCTAGGTTAGCGGCTAAGAATTCTGGGTTTGCTATTGTGGCGCGCAGAGCGCTTTGGTTGAAATCTTGGTCGGCTGATGCGTCTTCCAAGAACAAGCTACTTAACATTCCTTTCAAGGGGAAAACGCTGTTTGGCCCTGACTTGAAAGAGATTATCTCTGATATCACTGGGGGTAAGGGCCACGCCCTTCCTCAGGATCGGCCTTTCAAGGCAAAAAATAAACCTAATTTTCGTCCCTTTCGTAGAAACGGACCAGCCCAAGGTGCTACGTCCTCTAAGCAAGAGGGTAATACTTCTCAAGCCAAGCCAGCTTGGAGACCAATGCAAGGCTGGAACAAGGGAAAGCAGGCCAAGAAACCTGCCACTGCTACCAAGACAGCATGAAATGTTGGCCCCCGATCCGGGACCGGATCTGGTGGGGGGCAGACTCTCTCTCTTCGCTCAGGCTTGGGCAAGAGATGTTCTGGATCCTTGGGCGCTAGAAATAGTCTCCCAAGGTTATCTTCTGGAATTCAAGGGACTTCCCCCAAGGGGGAGGTTCCACAGGTCTCAGTTGTCTTCAGACCACATAAAAAGACAGGCATTCTTACATTGTGTAGAAGACCTGTTAAAAATGGGAGTGATTCATCCTGTTCCATTAAGAGAACAAGGGATGGGGTTCTACTCCAATCTGTTCATAGTTCCCAAAAAAGAGGGAACGTTCAGACCAATCTTAGATCTCAAGATCTTAAACAAGTTTCTCAAGGTTCCATCGTTCAAGATGGAAACCATTCGAACTATTCTTCCTTCCATCCAGGAAGGTCAATTCATGACCACGGTGGATTTAAAGGATGCGTATCTACATATTCCTATCCACAAGGAACATCATCGGTTCCTAAGGTTCGCATTCCTGGACAAACATTACCAGTTCGTGGCGCTTCCTTTCGGATTAGCCACTGCTCCAAGGATTTTCACAAAGGTACTAGGGTCCCTTCTAGCTGTGCTAAGACCAAGGGGCATTGCTGTAGTACCTTACTTGGACGACATTCTGATTCAAGGTCGTCCCTTCCTCAAGCAAAGGCTCACACGGACATTGTCCTGGCCTTTCTCAGATCTCACGGATGGAAAGTGAACGTGGAAAAGAGTTCTCTATCCCCGTCAACAAGGGTTCCCTTCTTGGGAACAATAATAGACTCCTTAGAAATGAGGATTTTTCTGACAGAGGCCAGAAAAACAAAGCTTCTAGACTCTTGTCGGATACTTCATTCCGTTCCTCTTCCTTCCATAGCTCAGTGCATGGAAGTGATCGGGTTGATGGTAGCGGCAATGGACATAGTTCCTTTTGCGCGCATTCATCTAAGACCATTACAACTGTGCATGCTCAGTCAGTGGAATGGGGACTATACAGACTTGTCTCCGAAGATACAAGTAAATCAGAGGACCAGAGACTCACTCCGTTGGTGGCTGTCCCTGGACAACCTGTCACAAGGGATGACATTCCGCAGACCAGAGTGGGTCATTGTCACGACCGACGCCAGTCTGATGGGCTGGGGCGCGGTCTGGGGATCCCTGAAAGCTCAGGGTCTTTGGTCTCGGGAAGAATCTCTTCTACCGATAAATATTCTGGAACTGAGAGCGATATTCAATGCTCTCAAGGCTTGGCCTCAGCTAGCGAGGGCCAAGTTCATACGGTTTCAATCAGACAACATGACAACTGTTGCGTACATCAACCATCAGGGGGGAACAAGGAGTTCCCTAGCGATGGAAGAAGTGACCAAAATCATTCTATGGGCGGAGTCTCACTCCTGCCACCTGTCTGCTATCCACATCCCAGGAGTGGAAAATTGGGAAGCGGATTTTCTGAGTCGTCAGACATTGCATCCGGGGGAGTGGGAACTCCATCCGGAAATCTTTGCCCAAGTCACTCAGCTGTGGGGCATTCCAGACATGGATCTGATGGCCTCTCGTCAGAACTTCAAAGTTCCTTGCTACGGGTCCAGATCCAGGGATCCCAAGGCGGCTCTAGTGGATGCACTAGTAGCACCTTGGACCTTCAAACTAGCTTATGTGTTCCCGCCGTTTCCTCTCATCCCCAGGCTGGTAGCCAGGATCAATCAGGAGAGGGCGTCGGTGATCTTGATAGCTCCTGCGTGGCCACGCAGGACTTGGTATGCAGATCTGGTGAATATGTCATCGGCTCCACCTTGGAAGCTACCTTTGAGACGAGACCTTCTTGTTCAGGGTCCGTTCGAACATCCGAATCTGGTTTCACTCCAGCTGACTGCTTGGAGATTGAACGCTTGATTTTATCGAAGCGAGGGTTCTCAGATTCTGTTATTGATACTCTTGTTCAGGCCAGAAAGCCTGTAACTAGAAAGATTTACCACAAAATTTGGAAAAAATATATCTGTTGGTGTGAATCTAAAGGATTCTCTTGGGACAAGGTTAAGATTCCTAGGATTCTATCCTTCCTTCAAGAAGGATTGGAAAAAGGATTATCTGCAAGTTCCCTGAAGGGACAGATTTCTGCCTTGTCGGTGTTACTTCACAAAAAACTGGCTGCTGTGCCAGATGTTCAAGCCTTTGTTCAGGCTCTGGTTAGAATTAAGCCTGTTTACAAACCTTTGACTCCTCCTTGGAGTCTCAATTTAGTTCTTTCAGTTCTTCAGGGGGTTCCGTTTGAACCCTTGCATTCCGTTGATATTAAGTTATTATCTTGGAAAGTTTTGTTTTTAGTTGCAATTTCTTCTGCTAGAAGAGTTTCAGAATTATCTGCTCTGCAGTGTTCTCCTCCTTATCTGGTGTTCCATGCAGATAAGGTGGTTTTACGTACTAAACCTGGTTTTCTTCCAAAAGTTGTTTCTAACAAAAACATTAACCAGGAGATTATCGTACCTTCTCTGTGTCCGAAACCAGTTTCAAAGAAGGAACGTTTGTTGCACAATTTGGATGTTGTTCGCGCTCTAAAATTCTATTTAGATGCTACAAAGGATTTTAGACAAACATCTTCCTTGTTTGTTGTTTATTCTGGTAAAAGGAGAGGTCAAAAAGCAACTTCTACCTCTCTCTCTTTTTGGATTAAAAGCATCATCAGATTGGCTTACGAGACTGCCGGACGGCAGCCTCCCGAAAGAATCACAGCTCATTCCACTAGGGCTGTGGCTTCCACATGGGCCTTCAAGAACGAGGCTTCTGTTGATCAGATATGTAGGGCAGCGACTTGGTCTTCACTGCACACTTTTACCAAATTTTACAAGTTTGATACTTTTGCTTCTTCTGAGGCTATTTTTGGGAGAAAGGTTTTGCAAGCCGTGGTGCCTTCCATTTAGGTGACCTGATTTGCTCCCTCCCTTCATCCGTGTCCTAAAGCTTTGGTATTGGTTCCCACAAGTAAGGATGACGCCGTGGACCGGACACACCTATGTTGGAGAAAACAGAATTTATGTTTACCTGATAAATTACTTTCTCCAACGGTGTGTCCGGTCCACGGCCCGCCCTGGTTTTTTTAATCAGGTCTGATAATTTATTTTCTTTAACTACAGTCACCACGGTACCATATGGTTTCTCCTATGCAAATATTCCTCCTTAACGTCGGTCGAATGACTGGGGTAGGCGGAGCCTAGGAGGGATCATGTGACCAGCTTTGCTGGGCTCTTTGCCATTTCCTGTTGGGGAGGAGAATATCCCACAAGTAAGGATGACGCCGTGGACCGGACACACCGTTGGAGAAAGTAATTTATCAGGTAAACATAAATTCTGTTTTATGTAAGAACTTACCTGATAAATTCATTTCTTTCATATTAGCAAGAGTCCATGAGGCCCACCCTTTTTGTGGTGGTTATGATTTTTTTGTATAAAGCACAATTATTTCAATTCATTATTTTTTATGCTTTCGCACTTTTGTCTTATCACCCCACTTCTTGGCTATGCGTTAAACTGATTTGTGGGTGTGGTGAGGGGTGTATTTATAGGCATTTTGAGGTTTGGGAAACTTTGCCCCTCCTGGTAGGAATGTATATCCCATACGTCACTAGCTCATGGACTCTTGCTAATATGAAAGAAATGAATTTATCAGGTAAGTTCTTACATAAATTATGTTTTTCATATGAATTCAAACGGGTGCCAATAATGTACATATATACTGTGAACTCCTTGCATATGCTCAGTAGTAACTGGGGCCTTAGGCTGCACATTTTGTCAATGAAAGTAAATTAAAAAAACTGCATGTTCTAAATGAATTATGAAACAGTAGCAAGCCTCCATGTTTAATTTAAAAAAAAAAAATTCTTGTAAAAGGAGACTCCTTAAAAAAAAAAACAGCAATACATTTAAAAAAAAAACTTGGATAAAACAAAAAAATTGAATACACTGTCAAAATATATACAGTGTGTGTGCGTGTATGTATACAGTGGATATAAAAAGTCTACACACCCCTGTTAAAATGTCAGGTTTCTGTGATATAAAAAAATGAGACAAATAAATAATTTCAGAACTTTTTCCACCTTTAACCCCTTAACGACCGAGGACATGCAGGGTACGTCCTCAAAAAAAAGGCAGTTAATGCCTGAGAACGTACCCTGCACGTCCTCGGTTTGGAAAGCAGCTGGAAGCGATCCTGCTCGCTTCCAGCTGCTTTCCGGTTATTGCAGTGATGCCTCGATATGGAGGCATCCTGCAATAACTTTTTTAAGCCATCCGGTGCAGAGAGAGCCACTCTGTGGCCCTCTCTGCACCGGAGATCGGTGGTTCCCTGCGTTGGTGGGTGGGAGCCGGACCGGGAGGCGGGTGGCGGCCATCGATGGCCCTGGTTATGTGCAGGGGGGGCGGGATCGTGGCCGGGGATGAGCGGGGGCGCGCACGGACGCGCGCGCGTGCACGGGGAGGGAGCGGGTGGGAACCGCTACACTACAGAAAATGTGTTAATAAAAATGTTTAAATGCCTTAATATTTTTTTTTTAAAAAAAAATCAGCAAGGTGGTGGGGGTTTGTCTGTGTGGGGGGGGGGAGCTACACTACAGAAAAAAGCCAAATAAATATAAAAAAAGCCCTTTTTTTTTGCAAACTGGGTACTGGCAGACAGCTGCCAGTACCCAAGATGGCCCCCAATGAGGCAGAGGGGATGGTCAGAGAGCGGTTTTGGGGGAATCAGGGAGGTTGGGGGCTAAGGGGGGGATCCTACACCCTAGCATATGTAAATATGCTTAAAAAATTATTTTTTTTTTTTTTTTTTTTTTAAAAAACCCTTTTATTTTAGTACTGGCAGACTTTCTGCCAGTACTTAAGATGGCGGGGACAATTGTGGGGTGGGGGAGGGAAGGGAGCTGTTTGGGAGGGATCAGGGGGTGGGATGTGTCAGGTGGGAGGCTGATCTCTACACTAAAGCTAAAATTAACCCTGCAAGCTCCCTACAAACTCCCTAATTAACCCCTTCACTGCTAGCCATAATACACGTGTGAGGCGCAGCAGGATTTAGCGGCCTTCTAATTACCAGAAAGCAACGCCAAAGTCATATATGTCTGCTATTTCTGAACAAAGGGGATCCCAGACAAGTATTTACAACCATTTGTGCCATAATTGCACAAGCTGTTTGTAAATTATTTCAGTGAGAAACCTAAAATTGTGAAAAATTTAACTTTTTTTTCAATTTGATCGCATTTGGCGGTGAAATGGTGGCATGAAATATACCAAAATGTGCCTAGATCAATACTTGGGGTTGTCTACTATACTACACTAAAGCTAAAATTAACCCTAAAAGCTCCCTAATTAACCCCTTAACTGCTGGGCATAATACACTTGTGGTGCGCAGTGGCATTTAGCGGCCTTCTAATTACCAAAAAGCAACGCCAAAGCCATATATGTCTGCTATTTCTGAACAAAGGGGATCCCAGAGAAGAATTTACAACCATTTATGCCATAATTGCACAAGTTGTTTGTAAATAATTTCAGTGAGAAACCAAAAGTTTGTGAAAAAGTGAACGATTTTTTGTATTTGATCGCATTTGGCGGTGAAATGGTGGTATGAAATATACCAAAATTGTCCTAGATCAATACTTTGGGATGTCTACTAAAAAAAAATATATACATGTCAAGGGATATTCAGGGATTCCTGAAAGATATTAGTGTTCTAATGTAACTAGCGCTAATTTTGGAAAAAAGTGGTTTGGAAATAGCAAAGTGCTACTTGTATTTATGGCCCTATAACTTGCAAAAAAAGCAAAGAACATGTAAACATTGGGTATTTCTAAACTCAGGACAAAATTTTGAAACTATTTAGCATGGGTGTTTTTTGGTGGTTGTAGATATGTAACAGATTTTGGGGGTCAAAGTTAGAAAAAGTGTGTTTTTTTCAATTTTTCCTCATATTTTATATTTTTTTTTATAGTAAATTATAAGATATGATGAAAATAATGGTATCTTTAGAAAGTCCATTTAGTGGCGAGAAAAACGGTATATAATATGTGTGGGTACAGTAAATGAGTAAGAGGAAAATTACAGCTAAACACAAACACCACAAAAATGTAAAAATAGCCTTGGTCCCAAACGGACAGAAAATGGAAAAGTGCTGTGGTCATTAAGGGGTTAATGTGACCTATAAACTGTACAACTCAATTGAAAAA